>NC_134955.1:71076568-71239068 GCF_965638725.1 Aptenodytes patagonicus
GGAAGCAGGATGCGCTGAGAACAGCTAAATACAGTCCTGACTTGTTATCATGCAGTCCTTGCCTCTTACCATTAATTGTTTGGGAACGGATTTCCCTCTCGGCTAATTGTTTCTAATTGTGTCACTCTCATTATCTTGCCATTTACCTCTTGCCACAAATAGGCCTGGTATGGCTGATGAGAAGAGGTTCCACCGGGGCTCCATCCATGGGTGCAGCCACAATCAAGACAGGCAGCTGGCCCCAGGGTGCACCTTTGCCCTCCACGACCATATGGAGGGGGTCCTACCTGGGCTCCTTGCTTGTGCTCTTGGCTACCTAGGCTGACCCTATGGTCAGGTTACTCCATCAAAAAACAGGCAGAGCATGATGTGTGATGACCAGGATATTTCTTTCTGGGAGGTATTTGCAGACTACAGTTGTCCTTTTTGCTTGCGCCTTTTTCATCTCCTCCACCCACCCTTGAATTTGCAGTGTAATGATTTGGGGAGCCTCTAACAGGCAGCAGAAAAGAAGGTCTGAGGTATGATGTATATGCTAAACTGTTGCTGGATGGTTTCTTGTGGAATATCAGTTTTGGATCTGCTATTGGAGGAGTTGCCATTGGTCTGGGAAGCACCTGTAATGCTATCTTGTGTGTGGCACTTCTCTGCTGGGGTGCAGCCCTTGCAGGGTGTGGGGATACCCAAGATGGAGCTGCTTGTGCTCAGCTAGAGTTGTGGGTCTGAGCCCAAGCTGACCTCCCTGCTCTTCCCAGGCATGTTCTGGGGCTGGTCTTTAGAAATGGTTTTGTTTGCGTCCCACCTGCTCACGTACTGTCAGTCCCTGGCTATGTAGATGTGCCCTTGTCCAAGTATCTCCATTTCTTCTGCCGTCAGTCTCCCCTTCTGGCCTTGCCTGCTTTGCAGGTAAGCTGAGGGTCTTCCCCTCGCTGGGATCCCTAGCTGGGATCTTCTGCTGCCTTAGGTAGGTTTGGTGGAAGCTGGAGCTTCGCTGGGCCCCCAGTGAAGCTGCTGGTGTAGCTGGGAAGAGTTGTGGCCAGCACAGTAGGAGCCGTGGCCTCAGTCCTGCAGTTGTCTTCCCAACCTGAACTGGCCTCTTTGGGGTTGTTTTTCCTGCTGAGCACCAGAGTCTGGAAATCTCTTTCTTGCTCTGGTTGGACCAAGGTTTGTTTATTCAGGTCCCATATGGAGGGCGCTTCCCTGTTGCACACCTGGGGTGCTTGGAAGCTGTGGTTTGGTGTCAGTGCGGAGACCATGTTGCCTGGCCATTGGGTTGGGTGGAGGCTGAGGATGCTGATGCACAGAGTATTTTAAGTCTCTTCCTTGGAGTAGCAAATCCATTGCGTGCAACAGGTAAGTGTGCATGTTAGGTGTCATTAGTCTGCTATGGGCTTTCTTGTGCTCCATGCAGGCAACGTGGCAGGCTCGGAAAAGGACAAATGGGCTGTCAGCTAGCCTAAATAAGCTCTTTCTGGCTCTTCACTGTGATCTGGTTGTAATTTAAAAGTCACGTGTATTTTCATTTGTTGGGTAATGGAGAATACTGTTTTCTGTGCCTAATAGACATCTCTAGATGTCACAAAAGAGAAATGATAAGGAAGAGGCAGAGCACAAATGGCTACATTGTGTAGGTGCTTTTCTGTGTGTAATGATGCTCCCCTTCTAATGTTCCATAGCTAGATAAGAGAGGAGTGAGAAAGATATTTAAGATGTAAAGTTATGGAGGGTCTTATTTATTCATCTATCTCATGGAGTGCATCATGATCACAAATTCCTGTAATAAGATGAGATTTTAAAGCTCTGAGCAAGTGTCTCTCTAGTGGAAAATGCTATTGCAAAACATGAAATAATATTTTCATAATTATGGTGCCTCAGGAACATCTGACAGCTGCTGTTTTGTCCTTATCTTTTCTGCGCTTTTCTCTTTATTGAGTGGAACGAGACAGTTCTGGGGTGGGGAGAAGACCCTGTTATTGCCTTACAACAGCGTTTCACTGGCTTCTGCTGCACAATTTCCTGAGAGCGTGGAGAAGGACGCGGAAACCCCAGCCAGCTCCTATCCTAAGACTTAAGTGGCACCTCATTCAGAGAGCTACTGCAGCCTACTGCGGTTTCTCCTATGGATGTGAAGAATCGATATACTGTGATGGTATAAATTATTAGCCGGCTTGCTCAGCTTGTTTTTCATGGTGATTTCCTAACACAGAAAGAAGGCCAAGATGGACAGAAGTGCTTAACTTCAGTGATCATAGGAGTATTAGTGATTTTCTGAAGGACGTTCTTCGTGGTGAATGGAAACTCTGTCTTGCATGCACTCTATCACTGTGACACCTTATTTTGGTACTTGGCTTCCACAGGTGTATGGGTAAGTAACCTGGTACTCCAAGTGCATTTAACTTGTTCTTTTACAGTTGTCTGTTGTGAGTTTCATTTAAAACCCTTTGAAATCAGTTGGAGAGTCTACTACAGAGGCGTATTGATCTGACCCCTGTCCTCCAATAAAAATGAAGGATGCTTTAAAATCTGTGACATGGCTTATCCATCACACCTTCAGCTTTGCTGCTCGCACCGCAGTCATTAGGAATCGCCAGTCTGTTGAGAAGGTCACGGTCCTGACAGCTATATGTGTCTTGAGGGAAAGCACGAGAAAACTGCCAGGCCCTTTGACAGGGGATTCTAGGTGGTCTCCGCACCAGATATCCTTCTTTCCTACCTTTTGTTAAAGGCTTAAGGTTTACGCAGCCCTTGGGATGGTCCATGTGAAATTTCTACTGTGCCTACAATTCTAAAGGTTGCATCAGGAGAATACTTCTTCAGAAATACAAGGGGGCGTGAAGATGGAGTCTGCATACCACCCCCAAACCACACCTTTTGCAGAGCCGAGGTAGAGAGAGTCCCTATCCTGCAGAATGAGGAATATCACGTGCTTTCTGATGTCTTTCCTACCTCCGCTCTTTCTCTTCCGTGACGTCTGGATGGTGGCATTTCAGAGGTCATTGCAGGAGGTAGCAGATAAACATCATTTCCCTGCTGTGCTTCTGGTTGCAAAAGGACTTCACAAACACTTGCTGTTTCTCATTTATTCCCTTCAGTTTTGTGGATCTTGCTAGTGTGAGCAGGGGCAGAGGAGGCGGGGAGAGGCGATAGCTCATCACACCTGGCGTGACTGAGCAATGGCTTCATGTTCTGCCGGCTGTAAAACAACCCAGCCTAAATCTCCTTCCTCGGATGACTTTTCTAGCAGAACAGTGCCATTATGGATGTGTCAGCTTGGATAAAGGAAAGTCCATGAGGCTGCTCGAAAGGAGAGCTTGTGTGACATATTAGGCCATCAACACATTCAGGACAGGGAATTGTCTTCAATCAGTCTTGGGTAATGAACTATATCTGAGCACACTTCTAAGACTAAGAGCTCATACGCCGTTTGCAATGACTAATCCCAGGTAATGCATAACACATTTGCGTGCCGAGCTGGCCGAAGGGGCTGGCGGTGAGACATTAGCCTGTTGCTTGGCAAAATCAGCTGCAATAATTTTGTGCTTTAGATTAATACCCTTGCTGTTTTGGGATGACTTGTATAGACAAGCCCTTGTTTTTAACATGGGTACATCGTTTTCCTGGATGGCTGCGCACCTTGCTCTGGCTGATGGGCGGGGAAGGAAGATCAGAAAGGGGACTGGAGGAGCTCTTTACCACTTAGTAGCCCTCTGAGAGTGGTCCCAGGGTGTATGCTTCAATGCTTTTATATTAGTTTTCTTTGCTCTTTTAGTAGGCAAATTCTTGCATTATTGATTTGCTTGAGGCTCTTTATATATGGGTTCTTTATATACAGTCACGCAGCTGTAGTTTTAAAATAATGGAATAATTTTGCCTTTACAATAATTTCATTAGCTTTTTGAGTCATGTTTGGGATGTGACAAGCCTCCTGCTGCCTGTGTTGGTTTAGCTAATTGTTCCTCTGCTATAGGATAATTCAGAGCTCCTGGTCTCTAACACAGCAGAAATAGGGTAATTTTTCTCCACTTGGTAGAAGAGAGGGCGGCTGCCTTTGCCCTGTTGCTAGAAATATATTGCTTTGGGTACAGAGGGGAAACACTGGGAAGCTTTGTCCTGGTGTGTCTTGCCCTGAATGAGGGAAAGTCAGAAAGTAAGGAAGGAGATTTGGGACTCCATCGGTGCCCTTGATTAGGAGAGCTCCAGTACCCACGGTCCTATGATCCACAGTCCTGGACATCCACAAGGATTGGGGGTCCTTGTTCCCCTTAAACTCCAGCTCCTGGGGCAACTACTGTGCTTCCTCACAGCAGCTCCAGCTACGTACAAGGGAAGTGAACTGGAAAGGCGTGCAACCAGCTGCCATGTCTGGGTTGTCTCAAGGGGAGCTGTGCACGTAGAAGAGGAACCATTGAGGAACCATTGACCTGGAGATGAAGAGCTGCTGGTCCCTAACTTAGTGTTTCCTTTTGAGGTCAGACACCTTGGTGCTGTTCCCATAAGTGACAGCTTCCAGGAGTGCACCAGTTAATTTTGTTGGCATGGCATGGTGGCAAAACAGCATTTCTGCACATACGGCATCCATATTGGCCTCTGTTAAATCCCACCGGGGTTTTTGCTCCCAACTTTCTGCCTTTGAAGTGCTCTTGCTCAAGTGTTTTTGGGCAGGAATAGCTGCCCTGTGTCCTGGCACTTGGGATTTGTGCGCAGTGGATACTGCTTATTAAACCTTCACATCCATCAGATTCATCTGAACGTCAGCTGAAGAGAGATCTCAAGGGCTGTGTTTTGGAAGGCTTGGGAGGATAGGGAAGTGCTTTCCTGCAGTTCAGTCTCTCCAGTCACCTCCTCTTTATGTCTCTAATCTACCTTGTTCTCCCCTAAAAGCATGCAAACAAATAAATACAATGACAGCAGCTCTCTGTTAAAGTCCAGACAAACCGGAGTAATTTGTATTTTTTTAAAAAACTTTGTTATCCATGTTGTTTTTGTCTTTTAATGCTTCCAGCTGGTTTTTGGGCTTGAAGATTGCATTTGACTGAAAGCTTTATTTCATTGAATCATAGAATGGTTTGGGTTGGAAGGGACCTTTAAAGGTCATCTAGTCCAACCCCCCTGCAATGAGCAGGGACATCTTCAACTAGATCAGGTTGCTCAGAGCCCCGTCCATCCTGACCTGGAATGTTTCCAGGGATGGGGCATCCACCACCTCTCTGAGCAACCTGGGCCAGTGTTTCACCACCCTCAGAGTAAAAAATTTCTTCTTTAATCTAGTCTGGATTTAGGTCTCCCCAGGAGCAGGGTAGGACCACAGAGTGCATTGTTGTTGCTGTAATGGCTGACACATTCCCACTGCCTGGAGGTGAAATCTAAAAGTGGGATGTTGCTCATCCAGTGCTGCTTTCTGGGGGAAGTTCATGGCTGGGCTTCCCAGGGAAGAGGTTCCCCTGCTCTCCCATGAGTGACAGATGAAGTGCTAAAGGCATGAACACTTGTCACGTTTTATTGCTTAAGTAAAGCTTTGCCTGGGTGCTTGGGAGAAAAGCTGAATCTTCAGGTCCAGGGAATCCATTTCCCTTCTCTCTTAAAAAAGGTTAGATTACTCTTCAGTATATTCTTTAAAGAAGTTCCCCAAAAAGGGTTTTCTTTCTTTCTGCCTTGCAGTGTTTGTACTAAGCAATTTTTAATCAATGTCTTTGGCACCTGAGGACCTAGTACTTTGCACTGAGATGGCTGAATGTGAATCCTATCCAAAACCAGATGCAGACACTTAAGCTTTGCAACCCTCCTTTGCTCCACACTTGCATTCTTGAACACAAAAACATGATGCAACAGGCATTGCTACTGAAGGCTGAGATCCTGGATTTGTGTGTCAGGGGCTAAGCTCAGTAAATCACACAGCACTGAATGAGCCTGGCTCAAAGGCTCAAAAGCAGGGGCTCTGAACCCTTGCAATAAGCTTGAAATTGTGCAAAGTCTTAAAATTACCTGTAGTGTGGTAGTGATGTTGGATCGTTGTAGTACATGTGGACTCCACTGCTGGTTACTGGCTGCATATGCTACCGTAATATGCGCACTTAATAACATGGTGAGCAACCTGTGTATGTATTTCAATGACTCATTACAATGGTTTCCCAGGGTCCTCTCTGATTAGCAAACTTCTGCATGTTCTTCTGTTATTTGGAAATAGCTGCCTCATTGGTTTGATAATTTGTGTGTGCTCATTTGTTATTTGAAAGCAACTACCAGCTACTTTTGATGAATAATTTTCCGCCTACTGGTTGATAGCCTGCTGCTCTTTTTGCGTAGCTGGTAATTTGGTCTTTCGGGTACGGTACTGAACGAGTCAGTCATGTGGTCCTGTTAGGAGGTGCAAAATATATTAAAGAGGAGAAGAGCAAAGGAGGAAAAGCAAAACCACATTTTCCCTGAAATTCTGTGCTACTGGGACTATAGTTCACTCCTCTTTGGGACACATGAAAACTAAGTGCAGGTGCATCACTCGTGAACTGCGTAGTCTGGACACCCTAATGCTGGGATGTAAAGCTATGGCATAAAACCAGGATGAAATGGGATAATAACTGTTGCATATTTGCTTCGGAGCCTGCTGGAGCAGGGGAAGGTGGTCGTGCATGGTGTGTAGCTGTGGGGCCCGTGGTTTTGGGGGGTTGCTGCTGCTGGGGCTGAGTGCTGCTTGACCGTGCAGGTGAGGCGTGGGGACCAGCGCCAGCCACAGCACGCTTGCTTGCAGTTCAAATTTGCCCGAGTAATTAATGTGTCACTTCAGCCATTTTAATAAACGTGAGTTTCCTGCAGCCGGTGGCTTGTGGGATGCTCGGCAGCAGCCCGCTCTGCACCGCTGACAGTAATTCACCTTTGTCAAATCTCCAAACCTGCTGAGCGACCTTTATTAAACAAATAGACCAGTTCAAGTACATAATTTAAAAATTCTGTTCAAACATGATATTTTGATCCGATCGCAGCTTCCCTGTAAAATTAAGGATTTAATGCTCCCATTCCAGCTAAATGGACTTTACGGCGTTCAGGCTGAAAAGACTGCACGGTGGATTAGAAAGCCATTGTGAAAAGTGTCATTGAAAACCTGTAATTTTCCCGTCTCTCCCTCTTACTTCAATGATCCATTTTCATGCCAAATTTCAGGAGACAAATGCATTAGTTCAGCTGGGCTGGTAGGGCTTTGCTCTTGGTACGCGTCTGCGGTCTTTGGGGCCCGGCACAGGAGCTTTAAGGTAGAAACGTGCAGTTGGGAATCTGCAAAAGGGAAAGTCATGGCCCAACATGTGATAGGTGCTTTTAAGTATTGGGCATTTATGGCTATTATCAGATGAAGCAATGTTTTTTATGCTAACATGTCTAATTGCATATTACCCAAAGGCTTGCATAATTTATTTGAAGGTTTAACTGACACTAAGCATTCATCTTGTATGGCTCTAACAATCCACATGCTTTTGGCAGATCTTCCACTGTCTATAAAAAATATCTAATAATCCATTAACTAGTCAACTTGAAAGCCAGCCTGTGAGAATATTATTGAGTTCTTTCTTTATTACTAAATTTAATGTCATGAATACTCACCTTGCATAATATGATTTACTTTTCTTCTCTGCTCCTGCTGAACCTAACCATGAGACAACCATAAGCTCAGGGCTGCGTTTGGGTGGTCACTCACTTGGCATATTCACTAAGAGATATATCAATTTATAGACACTTAAACTCAGATTAAAGACAGTGGTCTGACTCATGGTGTAGTAATTAAGGCCCCATACGGTGTCCCTTTATAACCCTGTTAATATCACCATAGCCGTATTCTGATGTGTTTTTTCTACTGTTAGTTGTTAGCGGGGAGCCCTGCTGCTTGTCGCCTGAATGTGTCCTGCAAAGGGGGAGACTCTGGCCTCTCTGGGATGATGTCTCTTTTGGCTATGTGGTCTTACCTGTATACCTGAGAGAGGATTTGGAAAAGGTTGGAAGTGTTTGTAAATTAGTAAAGGCTGGGATTTTTGATAGGAGCCGCTCTAACAGGGGTACACGTGGCTTGATCGCCGATAGATGTTGGCTTTTGACATTGCTGAAGTTGGAGAAAAGCCTTTTAGTGAGAGCTGGGGGGATTTCTGACAGATCAGTTTGAAAACATACGTAAACAAATTTTGGATGAAAAGTGGATGAAACATTCAATTAACCAAAAAGCTGAGAAAATTATTCACACTGAAAATAAAAACCTGAGGCACTAGGCTGATCCCCTGCCTCCCGTTTCTCCCATTTCTGTGTTCTCCAATGACTCTGCTTTCTAATTTACGAGCGAAGGAAACGTTGGTCCCCCCAAGAGCTGATGCAGCTGGGGGTTGGTGCTGGTGTTCTTACAGACTCTCTCTTTCAAGCAGAGCATATTCACAATTGTACTGTGTCAGCTTCCCATTAATAAACTGGGAATATTTATGCCATGAGGATTAAGAAGGTGACAGTGATAAATAATGCTGAAAATGAAAAATACTTGCAATTGCTAAGTAACCGCACTTTTCTGCCCATTGGCAGCAACCTCTGCAGAACCTGCTGCACCAAGGTGGAGTTGTAAGCTTTAGGAAGTCCCTAATGCATCTTTGAAGACCATCTACCTCTGGTTACACTTTATTTTATTTTGCTTTTCCAAGAACAAAACCAACCCAGTGAGCACCCGGGTCTCACTGCAGGCACTGACGACCCCCAACACACCTGGACAGCGCTCCTCCTGCAAGCTGCCCCACAACTGCAGCATCCCCCAGCTGGGAAATGGGTTTTTAGGCAAATTCGCCATGCTGAAGAATTTACTAAACAGCTTGTTAAATCATAACTGCTCATGCCTGGGTGAAAAACAGAGTTTTTAGGAAATGGGATGTGATTGTAAGGCCTTTCTCAGGTACGTCGCCTGACTGCTGCAGGAGTGTCCTTTTCTCATTGCTTGAATTCATCTTGAAATTCGGGCTCCAGAGTGACTTTGCAAAAAGGTTAGTGAAAAAGCTATACGTTAGAATAATATTGAGTATAATGAATGACTTCTTAATAGCTAGGAAATAAAGCTATAGCTAGCTAAATAAAACTTTGTAGCTCTGGGCTCTTGCCTTATTCTACACAGGCTTTTAAACTAAGCCATAAATTCCCTGAGTTTTACTATTGAGATACTTAGCTATTCAAGTAGGAAAACTGAAATATATATTGCATTGGAAGAAAATGAATGCCTGAGCCTTCTTTATAGTTGAAGCAAGACTGATTATGGCAGGCTAAATTTTTGAAAAGTGGGAAAATACTAATTTGCTATTTAACTCAGTATCAAATGCATCATGAACAGTTTCTGGTGGTCATTGCCATAATTTCTCTTCCACAAAGAATGTCAGACAGGCTTGAGAAATAGCTAAGCCCCTTCTCAAACTTTTATTCAGCCAATGTTGTCAAATAACCTCATCGCCATGCATCTTATTGTTTTACAGTACCTGGATTTATTATAGAATCCTAGAATGGTTTGGGTTGGAAGGGACCTTAAAGGTCATCTAGTTCCAACCCCCCTGCCGTGGGCAGGGACATCTTCCACTAGATCAGGTTGCTCATAAGCCCCGTCCAACCTGGCCTTGAACACTTCCAGGGATGGGGCATCCACAACTTCTCTGGGCAACCTGTTCCTGTGCCTCACCACCCTCAGAGCGAAGAATTTCTTCCTTATAGCTAATCTAAATCTCCCCTCTTTCAGTTGAAAGCCATTGCCCCTTGTCCTATCACTACAGGCCTTTGTAAAAAGTCCCTCTCCAGCTTTCCTGTAGGCCCCTTCAGGTACTGGAAGGCTGCTATAAGGTCTCCCCGGAGCCTTCTCTTCTCCAGGCTGAACAACCCCAACTCTCTCCACCTGTCTTCACAGGAGAGGTGCTCCAGCCCTCTGATCATGTTCGTGGCCCTCCTCTGGAGTCCCTCCAACAGGTCCATGTTCTTCTTATGTTGGGGGCCCCAGAGCCGGATGCAGTGCTCCAGGTGGGGTCTCACGAGAGTGGAGTAGAGGGGGAGAATCCCCTCCCTCGACCTGCTGGCCACGCTGCTTTTGATGCAGCCCAGGATACGATTGGCTTCCTGGGTTGCAAGCGCACGTTGCCAGGTCATGCTGAGCTTCTCATCAGCCAACACCCCCAAGTCCTTCTCCTCAGGGCTGCTCGCAATCCATTTTCCTCCCAGCCTGTACCTGTGCTTGGGATTGCCCTGACCCATGTGCAGGACCTTGCACTTGGCCTTGTTGAACTTCATGAGGTTTGCATGGGCCCACCTCTCAAGCTTGTCAAGGTCCCTCTGGATGGCATCCCTTCCCTCAAGCCTATCGACTTCACCACACAGCTTGGTGTCGTCAGCAGATTTGCTGAGGGTGCACTCAATCCCACTGTCCATGTTGCTGACAAAGATATTAAACAGCGCCGGTCCCAATATGGACCCCTGAGGAACACCACTTGTCACTGGTCTCTGCTTGGACATTGAGCCGTTGACCACAACTCTTTGAGTGTGACCATCCAGCCAATTCCTTATCCACCGAGTGGTCCAGCTGTGAAATCCATGTCTATCCAATTTAGAGACAAGGATGTTGCGTGGGACAGTGTCAAATGCTTTGCACAAGTCCAGGTAGATGACATCAGTTGCTCTTCCCTTATCCACCAATGGTGTAACCCCATCGTAGAAGGCTACCAAATTTGTCAGGCACGATTTGCCCTTAGTGAAGCCATGTTGCCTGTCATCAATAACCTCCTTATTTTCCATGTGCCTTAGCATAGTTTCCAGGAGGATCTGTTCCATGATCTTCCCAGGCACAGAGGTGAGACAGGCCTGTAGTTCCCCAGGTCTTCCTTTTTTCCCTTTTTAAAAATGGGGGTTATGTTTCCCCTTTTCCAGTCAGTGGGAACTTCACCGGACTGCCACGACTTCTCAAATACGATGGATAGTGGCTTAGCAACTTCATCTGCCAGTTCCCTCGGGACCCATGGATGGATCTCATCAGGTCCCATGGACTTGTACACCTTCAGGTACCTTAGATGGGCTCAAACCTGATCTTCTCCTATAGGGGATGGTTCTTCATTCTCCCAGTCCCTGCCTTTGCCTTCTGCGACTTGGGCGCTGAGGCTGGAGTACTTGCCGGTGAAGACCAAGGCAAAAAAGTCATTGAGTATCTCCGCCTTCTCCATATCGCGGGTAACCAGGTCTCCCGTTTTGTTCCAGAGAGGACCCACATTTCCCCTCATCTTCCTTTTATCTCCGACGTACCTATAGAAGCTTTTCTTGTTGTCCTTGATGTCCCTGACCAGATTTAATTCTATTGGGACTTTAGCTTTCCTAACCTGGTCCCTGGCTGCTCAGACAATTTCTCTATTAAGCAAGGCTCCCCGTCCTTGCTTCCACCCTCTGTAGGCTTCCTTTTTGTGTTGGAGTTTGTCCAGGAGCTCCTTGTTCATCCATGCAGGCCTCCTGGCGTTTTTGCCTGACTTCCTCTTTGTTGGGATGCATCGCTCCTGAGTTTGGAGGGGTTCATCCTTGAATATTAACCAGCTTTCTTGGGCCCTTCCAGGGCTTTATCCCACGGTTCTCTACCAAGCAGATTTAAAATTTAAATGGTGCTTTAAAATCACCATTTCCATTTTCGGGGACTATGTTATATATCGTTTTGTTCTGAAGCAAGATATTCACACAAGGCGAAGAATTATCCTCCCGTGACATTAATCTGTGCAAACTTCTCTGGCTGCTCTGAAAACACTGTGAGGGCTCCAATGAGCTGCATTTATGGGGGAGGTTGGGGGGACCTTGAGGGTTGCTGTGAGAGGTCCAGCTTGTTGGTGCAAGCTAGGATCAGTCCCATGACTCCGCTCCTGAAGAAAAAAGGTATGAGGCAAGGGTTAGGGTCAGGGTCAGAATATTTAATCCCCGCCCATCATCTTTTGATGAAACCATTCAGCTTTTTCTACACTGTTGTATTTCTTTCCAAAGTGGCTTTCTAAATCCCTAGGTTCATGGTGAGCTGACATAGGGAGGGAAATACAAAGGGAATTCAGATCTGATGGTTTGAGTGTGGATATGATTACAGGGCTTTTTTTTTTTCCTAGGTTATACGAGAAAGAAATGTGTCTGATAACGGTAAGAGCTGAACTTGCTCAGTTTGCGGTATGGGAGAGGGTACGATCTCTTGGGGACCCTGTGCATGAGCCAGTTTTAGTCTTTGGATTTGATTCAGTGTCACTGCAATTAGGGGACAGGCAGACATTTATTTCCTGGGATTTTGAACTGGTTAATAGATATGTTACTCTCCTTATAACATTCACATTTTATACGTTGTTATATGAATTTTTTTCAGCTGAGACAGTGAGGGTAGGTTGTTGCGGGGACTAACAGCTATCTGGGCTTCAACATTTATGAGGCAGTCCCCTGACGGCCATAGGTTAGTGAACATGACTTTTTTTTTTTTCCTGTAGAAGTTTGGACCAATCACTATATTTTTGTTAGACTAAATTGCCCTGGTTTAGAAAAGTGCACCATATTTCATATATATATATATCCGTGTGCCTGCGTGAGTGCTCAGTAGTCGGATCAGCAGGGCCAGACTGAAGGCCATGCCACAGCTCAGGCGTTAGCGAGTCCTGGATGCTTTATCCTGAGAAATAGGTCAAGAGGAAAAAATGAAAACATGCAGAGACGTGTCATGCAGGTCGCTGGTCCTGAAACCCCACTGCAAAGTCAATGCAACGTTGCATGCCGTTAATCCACCTCGAGCCAGAGCAGCATGGCGCAGTTCCCGCGGTCGCAGTGTTTTGGGGTGCCTCGGCATGAACCTCATTGCAGCCTCCAGAAGTGCTTGAGTTTTTTTTTTTTGCTGCGTGCAAGGGCTTCCCAGTGCCGCTGTGAAGGGAAACAGCATGGCAAAATGCAACGGCTTCATCGGTGAGGTTATTCGCTTGGTGGCATTTTAATGTAACTTCATGTCTAATGATGTTACTCCTTCATTTAGACAGGAGGGATGTGGCACGCTCCAGCAGGTGGAAGCTGAAGTTAGATAAATTCAACCTGGCGTTAGGAGGCAACAGTTAAAAAGTGGGAGTAATTAATCATATGGATCCCGTTACAAGGGAAGTGGTAAATGCATCGTTACCTGGAGCCTTAAAATGGGACATATGCTGGCTCTCTGAAAGATGCAGCTTGGCCCAACTGCCGGTTGAGGGATTTGGCAGCATTTGTGCCCTCAGGGAAGAAACTTCCACAGCTGTGGAAATGTGGGGTGACGTCCATGAGACGTCTGCCCTGTGCAGGGTCTCCGATGGGTCTCTTGCCCTGTCTGTGTCCTGGGAGTTCATAAAAATTCACAAAGTTGACACATTCCTGCTGTTTTCTAACTCTTCTATTGCAAGCAGAGTGATTTCAAAATTACGTATTAGTTTAAGGGGAAAAAAAATGAATCGAGCTCCACATTTCTCTCTTGTTCTCTCCCCACAGCCAAAAGCCCCAAGAACTATTCAACAAGTCTAAGCTGCGAAAAAGACGGTCACTGAGAAACTTCAAAAATCTGGTAACGGTTCTGAATTGCGCCCGTGTTTGCTTGACCTGATTTTTCCTTATACATAAAAACGTTTAATTAAATGTATTTTGAGGCCCTGAGCTGCACAATTGCTGTTGTTATTTAATTGCCTCAAATAAACCCTCCTTTTGTGTGTGTTGCTAATGAGCGATTTGCTTGGTGGCACTTGCAGCTCCAGCAGACGACTCCGGCGAGGCGTTGGCTGGTAATATTTGCCTCTGATTTTTTTTTTTTTTTTTTTTATTTTATTGTTCCTCTCAAACTACTGTCACCAGGTGTATGGAGAACAGCCCAGATATATATGCACAGCACCCGAGATCAGGGTTCCCAGCTGAACTGTTGCTGTGCATTAAGAGCTGTGTAAACAGCTTTCTGGGTTTTACATCAAGGTAAATATTAATCTTTTTGCATGAACTGATGATGGAAAAACCCAGGGTAAATAGCAATATTAATAAACCTTAACAGTTTGAAGCAGCGTGGCGGCAGGCAGCGCAGTGCCAGGACTCCTTCCCCTCCCCTCTACGCTGGGGGTGATGCAGCTCTCCCGGGCGCTGCCATGGGAATTTGGGCGGGGGGTGGCTGTGGGTGGGCAGGAGGTTTGGGCATCATCTGGACATCTCCGCAGCCTGACACAACTCTGATTACGCAGACTCCAGTGGGAACTGTGAATTTCCTGCATTAGCTGGACACAAAGTGGTGGAAAGCGCTCACAGTGGGACACACAGAGAAGACTCCTGGGTGATGCTGAGAGCTGGGAGAAGTGTTTGCCAGCAGCTTTGCCACAGGGGCGCTTGTCCTCCTCCCCCTGCCAAGTGGGACCCTGGCATCCCCCGGGGTATGGCGGCACCATATCAAGTCTCTGACTGATGTTTGCAGTAGACAGTCCCCCTTCCCAACTCAATCTCACCGTAAATGCCCCCTAGAATAGGATGAGATAAGGTGATCTGGTCTGATCTAAGGACCACTTCCAACATGGCCAACTCCTGGTTCAATTCCCCATCACCAAAACACCAAGTAGAAGCCTCATTAGAAATCAAAACCCTACTTAACCTCATATAGCACGTGCACGTGCTACAGATGGCAATGAGCTCCTGTGACAGGTTTGGTGAGAACTTGGACAGCATCGCTGTGATGGAAACCAGAGTGAAAACTCATCGTATATCTTAGCAGGGGAGAATGGTGGCTTGGTCATGGCTTTGCTGCTCCTTAAATAAAGGATATGTCCCTGACAAAGTTGGTGCATCTGATGCCGATCTCTACGTGGCAGGACAGGGCTTGTGCCGCCCAAAGAGGGGATGCAGGGATGGCTATGAGGTTGGCTGGATGAATGAACTGCCTGAGAAAATCCTGGATAAATTGCTCTAGAATGCTCCGCTTTCACTGAGAGCTGGGTCAAATAACGGCTTCATTTAAAACCTAGATCAAACAATGACTTCCTCTGCTCAGGGCATGATAGTGAAATATGGGTTGTTTGGCTACATTGCTGTGAAATTCTTTACCTCATCAGTGTAAAAATGTCCCCGAGCTCTTTCAAATGTGTTTGTTTCCTCCCCCTGACATGTCCCTCCATTTAATTTTGGTGCGAAGCCGTGCCTGCTCTGTTGGGAATTCATTTCTGGGTCAATCTTTTCCAACCTTCCAGTGCATTAATCGTGGTGTTGTAGCTTTGATTAAACTGCAGAGTGTTCTCTTCCTAATTTAGCTTTACAAATTAATAAGGGAATGACCAGTTGCGCACAGTCTGGTGATGATTTGCTGCTGTGACTCTTGGGGGGGGTGTAGGGTGACAGTTGCTCCCTGTTTCAAAAGGAGGTGGAAAAGGATGTGAAATCTGATAAATCCTGACTTGCTGGAGTATTTGGGCTTGGAAACCACTTGCTGCAGCTCCTTCATTTTTATAGTGGAAAAGAAAAAGTCCCTCATACAAGCACTAGGGGTAAATTGTCTTTTCCTTAGGTGTGCATGGAGAGCACGACCCTGCACCTCCCTTGTCTGCTCTGCAAAGCGGTTGTTTTTAAATAGTGTTTCCCTGATACATGTATATTTTCACTTTAAAAGTACAGCAGTCCAAGTCTGTGGTCCAGGTTTAAAACAGAGGAGGAGGTTTAACAAAGAGGCTAAAATATTGTTTCTTGGAATGTGGCAATAATGTCTATGCATACAGAGTCCTGTTCCAGGAGAGCTATGAGAGAGGTGGGAGATTGAAGTAAAAATTAATAATGGCTGAACAACATTCATTTTACACTGATGTTGAGACTTGGGAGCCCTGGGGGAAGGAGACGTGGGCTTGGCAGAAAGTTTCTGTCGGGATCAGCAGCTTTCCTTCCGAGTCAGTGCTGATCAGCCTGGTAGGATGCTTAAAAGGATGTCCTATGATTATACGACTGGAAACATTTTAATTAAGTGGTGCAGCCTGGGTTGCTAAGTGAATTTAAAATGTATGTAAATAATTTCCCAAGCCTTGTGCGCGCTGGGCAGAAATAAGGTATGCAGAACATGAAAACTTTGGTTGCTTTTTAGGATTAAAATGTTTCCAGTTGCTTAAGTGAGAAACCTTTTTTTGCTGTTAACAACAGTGACTGAAGGTGGGCCAGAGCGGCTTCCTCATCGCTGGAACTTGATAACACAGGGGTATCAATCAGCCTTACTGAATTAGCATTTCACTGATAGTGATGCACAAAGCCTTTTAATGAGGACTTTCAAGTCTCCCAGCTCAGGGTTTCTGCCTGCCTGTTCCTTAGCAACAGAGGGGATTGGCAGGCAGAAGGGTTTTGATGTATTCTTACATAAAGGATTTACAATGCTGGAAATTGCATGCAAAAATTAGGATAATTGTGTTTTGTTGTTTTGGCACAAAGTTCAAAGATAAACAAACAACCTTTGGGCCCCCAGAAGCTTCCTGTTGTGTTCTTGTTCCTTCCTCTGTTCTCGAGGAGAAGTTATCCACCAAGTCTGGAGTTTAAATGAAATAGGCTTTTGTCTATTTTCTAGAAATTAACACATCAGAGCAGAAAAAGCAGTGCTCATTGATCTACATTAGAAAGGAGAATTAACGAGCGGTGTGCCGAAATGCACGGAAAGGCAATATACTGCAACGCTTTTGCAAAGCTGCAGCTTGTCGATGGTGGCACCTTCTTGGCAAGCTGCAAACCCCAGTCCAGTCCTGCGTCTCTCTCCAGGATGGTTCCTCTCCTCCTGCAGGTCTCGGGGTCCCTCATGCCAGCAGCTGGGGGAGCGGCGTGCGGTGCCGCCTCACCGAAAACCTGCAATAAACCCTCTCCTCTGCCTCCGTGTTTCTGCCTCTCCGAATACCTTTGGTGGTTTCCCCATCTCTGGGCACAGATGGGGCTGTGTCTGCCTTCTGGCTCCCAAAACTTACTCAGTTTTAATGGCACTTATATTTTTGGGGTATGCAATAGTGCATTTTTGGGATATGGCTGAGGCCATCCTTTGGGGCCAGCCAAACTCTTGATTAAATTCTGGCTGTAAAGAGGATGATATTTTTTTTATCCATCTTGCTTAGTTTAGATGTCCATGCAAAGGAAAGCCCTGGGAATGGCACCCTGCTGGGTGTTGTGGTGGAAGCCAGCACTCAGCCCCTCTTTTCCACAATTCCCCTGTCTGCTTGGTCTCCTTTGCTCCTGCCCTGGCCCCTGCCCACTGCTTGGTGGTGTATAATATTATATACTGTCATAATATTAACACTGTGCATCAATCCTTCTCTTTCTGCTTTCCACGCGCTACCCTGAGCATGGGACCCTGCAGCTATTCCACCCCAAAAGCTGCTGTCAGAGGCAGGGAGGGGATCAGCACTGAGAAGACACCCTTCACGGGGGAGCGCCCACCTCCTTTCCATGGGATGCCACCCTTCAGCCTCCCTGAGCTCCTGCAATATGTCAAAGCCTGCTGCAAAGCCGATGATGCCAATTAGGCTTTCCTTTAATGAGCTTTGGTGTGTTCTGCCTTCCCATTCAGAGGAGATCTTTTCACGTCTCCTTGGTCTACGCCGTTAGCTGAAGCTGGGTGTGAGGCAGACTGCGGTAGGGGCTGCTGGGCAGAGCCGCAACGCCATCACGTATGTCTTGGCATGGTGGTAATGTTTGCAGCAGCCTGGAGAGGACTTTATTCATTATAAAGTTCCCACACTTTACAGAAGTGAGGGTGGAAGTGCAAAGCATAGCAAATCGTGGCCGCTAAGCTTTTCATCCCTGGGACATGCACTGAGTACCAGTTTTCACCTCGGCACTGCGCTTCCATGCATTTGCTGCTCAGCTGGAAATAGAATTGCCTTTTCCTCCATTGGCCTGAGCGCATGAGCCAGAGATACTCCACTGAATCCCAAACCCAGTGCAAACCGTAGGAAACCTATGCGGTTTGTTCCTGACATGGCTGCTTTATGCAGCGTGCCCTGTATTTTAAGAGGGACCAAGTCAGCTTTAAGGCTGACCATGAGGCAGGCGCCTGCCCGGCTTTTGCTGTTGATGCAGGACCTCTGCAAGAACAGAACTGCTGGTCCTCCTGGTCTCATCCCACCTTTCTTGTGCAACAGCCCAGATTCTTTAATTAAAAGAAAAATAACCCCAAAACAAACCAAAGCAAGAACAGCAAGAAAACCTCTGCAGACGCTTCCTGGCAATTTTACATGAGTTCAAACTTTGGTTTTTATTCTGTGCCTAGAGGAGGGTGTCAATCCCTACGCACCAGCAGAAGGCCCTCGGTACCTGTTAACCCCACAGGTTATGCAGCCTTCATCCTGTCCCACTGCAAGGGGTGAGCTTTTCCCAACGAGGCACTCATGCTCCTCTAGCACTTACATGAAGCAGGTGATGCCCAGTTTAGCTCTGCAATGCTAATTTAAAAGAATGAAGACTTAGTTATTACAGTCTGTTTCCTGGGGGCATTTTGGTGTGCTCAGGCATGGGTGAACCGATTCATGCTGATAATTCCCTGTTGCCCGTATCACTCTGGTCTGCACCATCAGAAGGTGTTTCTGCAGCCAATATTTAGCTATCAAATACTCAGACCCCGCTGCCTGTTGCATCTCTGGCAGGCAGCACCCTGCTCGCCGGGGGTGATGCACTCCTGGGGCTCCCCCCAGCCCACCGTTTGCACTGTGCCATAGCAATCCCGTAGATAAGAAAGCGATGTACCTGTTACCTGCTTCTGCCAGTGGGTTGTGCCACTCCACTGCGCTATGTGCCTGGTCCTCGCTGCAAACACCACTGAGCTCTGGCTCATGCCGCTCTCTGCTCTTTGCCGATCTATCTCAATTCTTCCCAGTGCCTGTCATCCGCAGGGAACTCGCATCTCTAACAATCGCATGGTCTGAGTTAAAGTTTCTAGGTGTGAAGTGCAGCGGTTTTATTTGTGCTGCTGAACCTGTGAAATACAGGGGCTGGTATCACTGGCCAGTATGGGAAAAAAAGGAAAAAAGGAGAGTTTATGACCTTTGGAAGAAGGGGCAGGCAACTCAGGAGGACTACAAAGATGTCATGAAGTTATGCAGGGAGAAAATTAGAAGGGCCAAAGCCCAACTAGAACTTAATCTGGCTACTGCCGTAAAAGACAATAAAAAATGTTGCTATAAATACATTAGCAACAAAAGGAGGGCTAAGGGGAATCTCCATCCTTTATTGGATGCGGGGGGAAACATAGTGACAAAGGATGAGGAAAAGGCTGAGGTACTTAATGCCTTCTTTTCCTCGGTCTTTAATAGTAAGACCAGTTGTTCTCGGGGTACCCAGCCCCCTGAGCTGGAAGTCAGTGATGGGGAGCAGAATGAAGCCCCCATAATCCAAGGGGAAATGCTTAGTGACCTGCTACACCACTTGGACACACACAGGTCTATGGGGCTGGATGGGATCCACCCAAGGGTACTGAGGGAGCTGGCAGAGGTGCTCACCAAGCCACTTTCCATCCTTTATCAGCAGTCCTGGCTAACTGGGGAGGTCTCAGCTGACTGGAGGTTAGCAAATGTGATGCCCGTCTACAAGAAGGGTCGGAAGGAGGATCCGGGGAACTACAGGCCTGTCAGCCTGACCTTGGTTCTGGGGAAGGTTATGGAGCAGATTATCCTGAGTGCCAACACGTGGCACATACAGGACAACCAGGTGATCAGGCCCAGTCAGCATGGGTTTATGAAAGGCAGGTCCTGCTTGACTAACCTGATCTCCTTCTATGACCAGTTGACCTGCTTAGTGGATGAGGGAAAGGCTGTGGATGTGGTCTACCTAGACTTTAGTAAAGCCTTTGACACCGTTTCCCACAGCATTCTCCTGGAGAAACTGGCTGCTCATGGCTTGGACGGGCGTACTCTTCACTGCATAAAAAACTGGCTGGACGGCTGGGCCCAAAGAGTGGTGGTGAATGGAGTTCAATCCAGTTGGTGTCCAGTCACAAGTGGTGTTCCCCAGGGCTCAGCATTGGGGCCAGTTCTGTTCAATATCTTTATCAATGATCTGGATGAGGGGATCGAGTGCACCCTCAGTCAGTTTGCAGATGACACCAAGTTGGGCGGGAGTGTTGATCTGCTCGAGGGTAGGAAGGCTCTGCAGAGGGACCTGGACAGGCTGGATCGATGGGCCAAGGCCAACTGTATGAGGTTCAACAAGGACAAGTGCCGGGTCCTGCACTTGGGTCACAACAACCCCATGCAGCGCTACAGGCTTGGGGAAGAGGGGCTGGAAAGCTGCCTGGAGGAAAAGGACCTGGGGGTGCTGGTTGACAGCCGGCTGAAGATGAGCCGGTAGTGTGCCCAGGCGGCCAAGAAGGCCAATGGCATCCTGGCCTGTATCAGAAATCGTGTGGCCAGCAGGAGTAGGGAAGTGATCGTGCCCCTGTACTCGGCCCTGGTGAGGCCACACCTCGAACACTGTGTTCAGTTTTGGGCCCCTCACTCCAAGAAGGACGTCGAGGTGCTGGAGCGTGTCCAGAGAAGGGCAACGAGGCTGGTGAGGGGTCTGGAGAACAAGTCTTCTGAGGAGCGGCTGAGGGAACTGGGGTTGTTTAGCCTGGAGAAAAGGAGGCTCAGAGGAGACCTTATCGCTCTCTACAACTCCCTGAAAGGAGGTTGTAGCGAGGTGGGGGTCAGTCTCTTCTCCCAAGTAACAAGTGATAGGATGAGAGGAAACGGCCTCAAGTTGCGCCAGAGAAGGTTTAGATTGGATAATTGGAAAAATTTCTTGACCGAAAGGGTTGTCAAGCATTGGAACAGGCTGCCCAGGGAAGTGGTTGAGTCCCCATCCCTGGAGGTATTTAAAAGATGTGTAGATGTGGTGCTTAGGGACATGGTTTAGTGGTGGACTTGGCAGTGCTAGGTTAATGGTTGGACTTAATGATCTTAAAGTTCTTTTCCAACCTAAATGATTCTATGATTCTATGATTCTGTGACTTCGCTTGTACACAGCCATGTTTTGGCCCTGGATCCATGTTGGAACCCACGTGTGACTGCTCAGAGCTGATTGCAGCACTGAGGCACTGTGTGTCTTTGGTGACAGCATGGGAGTAAGATACAATGAACAGGAGGAAAATGTCCCCCCTTTTGTTCACCTGGTTTAAAATCCTGATGAACTACACGGCAGAAACAGAAGCCTGTTGGTGTGGTCTTTGTCTCCTCTGCCCTGGAGCAAATCTGGACTGGTTCGGCTGAAGTTGATGGAAATATATTTGAGAGCCCTGAGGAAGATGTGATCATCCAATTTGTACCATCTACTTGAAACAGGAGCTGATGGATGCAGAAAATGTATTCTGGTGTCTTCTCACATAGGAAGGTAAAAAACAAAAAGGTGATGACCTGGGACACCAGCACTTTGCTCTAACTGGACATGCAGCAGACCGGGGTCCTAAGCAGGCAACGGCTCTGCTCCGAGGGTCTCCGTGCAGCACTGCTGCTCGCTGCCAGTGTTTGTGAGCAGGCTCTTTTGTTTAAGCTTTCCGAGGAGGGTGAGGAGGTGATCTGGCCCTTTCCCATGCTTGGGCCACCACAACCCAGCGGCCTGTTACTGGTGCCAGACTGAGCTGCTCAGTACCGAGATCATGGGAATCTGCTCTATTTGTGTTCTGTGGTGCTTTCTTGACACTTAAAAAAATATTTTCTGTTGAAGATTAGAGTCCTTTTGTTTCTTCTTCTTTCAGGGTATCGGCTCATTTGGATTTGAACACTGGGAAACTGTCATTACGTGTCAGCCCACTTAGGCAGTGCCCCATTTTGTCCAGAATACTGATTATTAATCCTTAATTTTTTTTTCCACATAATTGAAATTTGAGGGAATTTTGTAGGTGGTGTTTATTTTTTCTCAAAGGCTTTAGTAACTACTTTTTATTTAAAAAGATCAAAAGTTTGAAAAGCAATAGCAATTTAAATGTAAAAGCTGTGAACTAGTCTCCAGTTTTATAGACAATTAGCTTACTGAAATAGTGCAGCACATTACTGTGTGCAATATATATATATATGTATACACATACAAGGTTGATCATTGGAGGTTCTTGAACGACATGCCCTTGGAGGCCCTGGACTTGCTTTCTCCAGCAGTCTGGGACAACACTGAAGATGTCCAGGCAACCTTCCCTGAGGACACAAGGGCTGTGGGAGAGTCAGCTGCAAAACTGCTGGGAGTTAGTCCACGCACACAGCCCCGCAGACTGCCATGTCCCCACCATTCTGCTCGTTTCTTCCTGTCCCTCTCTAAATACCACTGAGTTTTATTTATAAAGAGGGTCCCTGGAGCTGGTGAGCTCTTGCTCAGTGAGGACATTGATACACCCAGCCACTGCAAAGGCTGAAATTTGGAAACCTGGCTGCATATTCTGCCTATTTGAAAGGAAAGCTGCATGTATTTTTTTTGATAAGGAACTGGATGGTATACTATTTGCCATTTTTAATGCATCTAGATGAAACACACTCTCTGACATTTCCTTCACTAAACTCAGTGGCTTAATATTCAGCAATCTACCCTTCATTATGTTAAATGCCTTTTAAAAAGTAACCAGAGCGCTATTCAGAGAAGGCCCACTGGCATACAAAATGGCTTCATCCCCATAAAAATGCAAATTGACTCTCTGGAAGTGTAGGTCTAGCTCGTTTGTATAGAAAATAAAAAAGGGCTTCGAATGGAGCCCAGAGGAACTCTGCTAACAACAAGACATTCAGTGACATCAGCAGCCCGATACGTTACCGCAAAGATAATTTCTCAGCTCTTTCCCAAATTTTCATTTTTATTTTTAACCCTGAATTCCCAGCAGAACTCAGGTGAGGAGACCCTGGTCTCCTGACAGCTCTCTGCTTTTCTGAGACCTTCATAAATGGTGCAATGCCATGGAAAATAAAGGTTTTTTTGCTGTCTCGGTCAGCCAAAAGTAGCTGCACTGGCTGTAACACGCAGTGGTTATTTGTTCTTGAATGTGATTATAATTTCTGGAAGACAAGTATCCATTCCTGTATGCAGGTGAGAAAAAAATCAAAGCACGTTGCAAGAACCTGACCATTTCCCAAGGATCTCACCTGGGAAGCTAACGGCTCTGAAGGGCCAACATCAAAATGCCCAGCTTGCATATTTTGCACAGCATTGCAGTGCTTTCCTTAGAAGCAATGCTGGCAAAATAGAGAACTGCAGTGAGACGTGGTTTTTCCAATTTCTGTGAAAATGAGACTTTTCCATTTATCTGGGGTGATTTGCATATGCCAGACGTTCTTCCCCACAGAAACCTGGTTTTCCCACGGAGGAGGAGTTGAGCTAAATTTCAAAACCTCGCGATGCTCCAGGGACTTCCCGCAACTGTGGGACGTGGCTGCTCTGGGGGCTGTGCGAGGGGCCTGGAGTACTTTGGTCCTGCTGAGGTGGCTTGTAGACATGAAATATGACATTCAATCAAATGCAGCATACCACGGAAATAATCGCTGTATGAAAATTCACAGAACTGCAGTTTCATTCATTTTATTCACTCCTGCTATTTCGCTTCCTTTCTTTTTTCAGTGGGGTTTTTACTCCTTATTCATAGTGCGTGGCCAAGACCAGCCTTTTCCATGGGTCTCTCTCCCTTTGCACAGCGTGACCATGCCACCATCCCCAACTCCTCCAAAGGAACATTCCCAGGGAATGGAGAACATCTGAATCTTGGGAGCTTTCCTGCAGAGAGGTCATTGCCTTAGTTTGTTCATTTGTTGAATACGCATATTTCCATTTACATACTTTGTCTCATTGAAATAGAGGCACTATTAGGCTCTGCTTCTTCTCCCTATGAACAGCAGGGTGTCCCCACCACTACAGCAAGAGGTAGGAGAAAGACACTAAAAGAAAATATTTTACTGTACATGAAGGTGCCCTTTGCCTCGCTGAAACTGGTGTGTATTCGCACAGGACGCCAAAGGACCCCAAGCACAGGAGCTTGGTCACAGTCGGCCCAGATCACATTCACAACAGACTTGGTACCAGAAATTGTGTCTGCAACTGATGCTGAAAGTCACACTTGGCAAAATCTTTGGATCACCTCTTCAGGCCATTGGCAGTAATTCAGCTGTTACAGTATTCTTTATAAACCTTCTCTTTTGGTGCTAGGAAAATTGGATTACCAGTGTGAGAGACTCGGGCGGGTTTAGCAACCTCAAGCCTACAGATGCCACTTCCAGCGTTTAGCCGTGTTATGAACAGGCCCAGCCTTCCTGTTGCTGCTTCCCATTTGTAGCCTTTTTTTACCCTTTTTTGGTGTCTTTTTCTGCTAATATTCAACATCCTATGCCAAGGTTTTCGCTCTGGTTGTAACTGTTTAACACACACACACTTCTTTTTATTCTTGCTTATTTTGTGCTGGGGCTCAGTCAGGCAGGAGTCACCATGCCAAGGTGTCTGCCATAGTAATTGTCTGGGCTATGTTCCAGTTTTGGATCATATTTCTGGAAGCACTTTAAGAATCACAATATCCACAGAGGATTTTTGCTGTGTCTTCACAGCCAGATTGTGCCCAGGGTTTTGAGGACCTGTCGTCCTACCTCAATAACGCTGGGTTGCAGTGATGCTTTGGTGCAGCTCCCTGGGTCTGGGACCAGGGTGCTATGGAGAGAGCGTGTGTGGCTCTCAGTGAGCGATTTCACGCTGCTGCTGTTGAACTTGTTCTTCTGCTCTCGCTCCAGCGGAGAGCCAAGTGATGGTGATGAATTTTCTCATTGAGCTGTTGTCTTTGGAGTGCATTGACTAGGTTGTATAGCCATGGAATTTCTCAAACATTTCATTTCCTTTCATCTGTTTTCATTTGATGAGGCAGATATTGCTGGGGATTTCAAATTACTTTTTAAGATGTTGGTTCATTTCAGTGGTACTTGTTTTAGTTGGTTGAGTTGGAT
Organism: Aptenodytes patagonicus; assembly: GCF_965638725.1. Taxonomy (NCBI): domain Eukaryota; kingdom Metazoa; phylum Chordata; class Aves; order Sphenisciformes; family Spheniscidae; genus Aptenodytes; species Aptenodytes patagonicus. The sequence continues at coordinate 71,101,477 of NC_134955.1, forward strand.
GGTACCGTATGCAGCCTCCGGCCTGATTTCCCCACAGTGAGTCTTGGTCACACTGATGCAGTGGGCAGCAACAGCCTTTGGAGATGACCTGGGAGAGGAGGACCAGACAGGAGGGTGTCAGGAGTGGGAATGTCCAAATTTCTCGTATTTATGATGTAGAACATGAAATTTCTCTCATGCTATTAGCCAGGATCCATCTGGAGCCCTCTATTTAGAGAATTGTTTTGTTCCAGTCTTTGCTCCAATTACTTTTCATCAATGCCAGGTGAAAAATGTCCTTTTTTTTTGGATGTTCTTGAGATCCACACATGTCACAAAACTGCCCACTGCTTCTTTGACTTTCATCATAAATGAAACTGCACAGCAAGTCCTTGATCCATTATTTCAGTGCTTTTTTCTGATGTTTGGGTCAATGCCATTTTCAGACCTTTCATAATATAATAAGTAACCAAAAGCCCTAACACTCAGCAGGTTTCTGTGTCCGGTATCACAGCAGATAAAACTAATGTGTTCCAAAAGGTTAGACTGGGTCTCTTTTTCCTGTATCCCTTCACAAAGCCAGTGTTGTTTTCTAAATATGTGTTTAATCCTGGTTTTGCATCTTCCATTGTCTTCACATCCGCCGTTATGGACAGGACTGTACAACACAAACCCAGAGCGAGAGCAGCCCATCGCAGGTTTTCTAACAGATGGGGCGAACTTGTAGGTGCATCCTTCTGAAGTCTGTTTATCATTGAAAACAAACTGAATGAAGACATTAAAATGCAACATGTAGTATCTGAAGCTGAAGGTGCACTGAAGCTGTGGGGTGTAATGTGGTTCCCACATCCTGCCCTGTGCTATTATTGAGGTCTCAGCCCCACCGAACCTCATGGGTGTATGTCTACACCCCCTGCTACAGTGCATGGTAGAGGTACCTGAGCTGACTTTAAGCACTTCAGTTCAGCACCCAGAAATGCGCAAGATGTATAGAAATGTCTATAATGATAAAAATCCGGCACCCCATTTCTGACAGGGGCTGGGAGGACGGGCAGGCTCAGCCTCATCTGTTGCCCGTGGCTCGGCTGGGCAGCAGATGGGGGCTGCCAGCTCCCCCCTGCCTGCAGCCATGGGGCCATGGTACTGGAGATGACATGGTTGTGCTGCATGGGGGAGGCTGATCCCAGAGGAAGTAAATCCATATAAAACCAGTCCTCATGAACTAGTCTCTTCTGTGCAATACTTGTTTAATCCAAATGCGTTACAGCTGCACACTTGTACAGGTCAGCAGCTCTGTAGTTTTACAGCAGGAAGGAGAAAAAGTGCCAATGGCAAGACTTAGATGGAATAGTCCTTTTTGAGCTGTATGTTTATCAGCGCATTGAGTGAGGTTGAACCAGAGACACCCATCGGGACCAAGGGCTCATTGCATCTGGTGCTGTGCAGACCTGTGGGAAAGCCGAGCCTCGAAGAGCTTACGGCTCCTGCAAACTCTGCTGGAAACTCATCTCCAGGCACATTAAAAATGTAGTTAATCAGAACAGCTGAATTTCACAGCAAGGTAGCATCTGTAAGGCCAAACGAGGTCCAAATATTCATTCCAGCCCCATCAGTCATTAAGAGGGTGGGGAATTGCACCATGAGCCAAGAACAAAGTTTGTTGCATTGTCTTTACAAAACAGGAGCTTGATCATTGTAGAAGAAATATGTTCACACCCTATCAAGTTTTTCCGAGATACTTTGAACAAAATAATTGAGCAGGAACACCTCTCAGGCCTTCATTTCTCAAAATATTAAAATTGTAATGTAAATTATCTTATGCCTGGAGCAAAAAACTTATAAAATGTCAGGGTTGTCATGGTTTTAAACACACAAGCAGTCAATCCTTTGTCAACTCATATTGGAATTTTAGTCATCCAGATAAATTGTTCCTTCACACAGACACACACATATAGACACATACATAGGGCTTTTTTTGAAAAAATAATGAACCTGCTCCTCAAAGGGTGTTGCAGAGACCTGCAGTTCCTGGCTTCCAGAAACATCTGCAAAAGGACCCAGCTAATATTTTTCAGAGCAAATCCACCTGGGTGTGGGGAACTTATTTATGTAAAAAGATCTGACTGTATAAAATGATTTCCACTACCGCATCCATTTATATTTTTGTCTTGGTGTAACTAATGGATACAGCAGCAGACCGTGATGGAGGAACATTAAAGAAGTGCAGACTGGCTTGATCCAAATAATAGATCTTTAAAAAAATCCAGTTGTGAGCAAATCTTTGAATACAAAACTTGTCTCGGGGTGGATTGTGATTCAAATGATGCACCCCGTGCAGACAAATAAAACATGTCCACCTCTTCCCGAAGATGTGGCGGGCCCGGACTCCAAGGCACTGGTACATGAAACAGCGCTGGGGCATCCCTGGGCTGGGTGTGATATTGCAGACCATTAGCCGGCAGTAGTGGTCAGCATTAGAAGGGGTAGTGTGGTGCTGCTGCAGCCAGTAGTCATTTACTGCACCCTGAGAGAAAACGGGGAAAATGGAATGAGTCGTGTCTGTGTACAGCTGGGATGGTGGTTTCTGAGGGTTAGCCCTGGGGTAGCTCAAAGGTGTTTTCCACTTCAGCCTGTGTTTGGAAAAGCAGTAACTCTCAGAGGGGATTTTTAAATGACTATATTTAATTTAATGTAGATTTACAGTCTCTACAAATACTTTATCCCTGCTGATAGAGAGTTTTCCTAGGATCTCATTCATGAGTGTGCAGACAGATTTATCAGAAGTAAAAGCATCCCTTACAGTTAGCATGGGATAGTTTGCAGTTTGTTCATCATCTTTGTGGGTCATTTTTTGGGACTAAATATCTGTTCAAGTCTGTAACAAAGATATGTACAAACAACTTGGTGTGCACACAAGAGTCAGTCCTTCACGGGCTCAGTAAGTGTGGGAGGAGGAATTCTTCTCAACTATAATTTTGCACGATGCTTTTTATAGCTCTGTTGGATGTTAAGGCAAAGGTGGATGAGATCACTGAGACTCTTAACCAGTACCTGTCTGGTAAGGACACGGCGATGATGCAATTCATGTCAAACAAAAAATTGACATGAGGGTGGCTTATATCTCATCAACTAGATGAAGGCTACTTGCATGTCTTGCCTGTGTTGCTCATCTGGGATCTCCAACAATAGGTGGTGAAAAGACACGTGCAAAGGTGGTTCCTCCCAGCTTACTGTTGTACCAACAACTGTAGATGCGTATACAGAAGACATTACTAGGAACCCTGATCATGTTGGTTATATGGGGCATACTGGTTTACAGCTGGATTGAATCAAGTTCACATACAGCATAAGCAGCTCCTTGTCCCTAACCTCCTGGCCAGGCTTCCAGTTTCAAGACAAGGGTTATTCCTGCAATGTGCGGGATGGTTTGTCTTGCTTGTGCTCAGCTTCTCATTGTATTGGGTTTTTGCTTCCAAACGGCAATATCATTAACATCTAACTGACCACATTTAAATGTCTTTGTTTTGTAGGGATCCAAGTAAAGCCGGTTTATATTTACTCTTCTGTTTAACTTCTCCTCTGATGAAATTCTGCATCCTGAGCTCCTTATCTTTTGTTTGGCAGCATATCTATCACAGAGTGTTTGGCATTGTTTTGTGCCTATTTGTTTACAGTATCCCATCCACAGTAATCAAGGGTCTAATTTAATCTACCCTTCTTTGTGTTGCTGATTAAAAGGGAGTATAAGAGAGAAAGACTGCAGCACATGACCTCATTTATGCAAAATGGAGTCTTTATCACAAAATGGAGTTAATTCAGTTATACTCAAGCCCAACTACATTGATATTTTCTTGTGCATCTCAGGCACCTCAGATGTAGCTGTCTTTTGAGGTGTGTGTCTCACACTGTTGATCGGGGAGGAAGCTGAGACAACTGGTTTAGTTTAAAAGTCTACCTTTCAACGTCTAAGGTATCATAAGATCAATCCCATCCTTAAACTGCAAGTGCTTCAGCAGTGGGTTGCCGTCCCAGCATCGTCCGGTAGCGCCCTGCCCCAGGCAGCTCCAGATCCAGGGGGCCAGTCTCAGAGCAAATGCAACCCGGACCATCCTGACACGGTGCCTGCTCTGCCAACACAAGTAGTTCAAGCCTTCGAAGCTGCTATGTAAATCTGCCCCTTATCAAAGCACTGGGTGCGATGACAACATAAATCACTCGAGGTTTTCTAAGCCGGATGATCCTGAGCAGGGCAGCGCTGACCTGTGCTCAACGTGCCATTTGCTAGCCTGTGTTGATGCATTATTGAGCCAGTCATAGTTATTGTGTCAAAGAAAACCAATTTGTACTTGGGCAGATTGACATCTGGTTTTAGGTGGCAGCAGCCTTTCCTTCAGTAATTGAAATGATTGTTCTTAGTGTGCATTGTCAGAAAATGACATTCTTGCTGATATCACTGAAGTGACTTATATTCACTCTAGAGCTAAACAGATATTGTCAGGTCCGAGCTGACAAGTCATTTTCTTCTTTCAGGAAGAAATCTCATTACCTCCAGCGATAACAGATGATAGCCCCAGTGCTCTTGGAGGGCTGCTCTGGGGTGAGGGTGTCGTGCCGCACACCTGAGGGGTGCTAAGAAAGGAGGAGAAGAGGTAGGCCCTGGGCAGAGGTAAGTCTAAACCCTTTCCTTGCAGGGAGGAGGCAGATCAAAAGTGACTTAAGGGGTCCTGAGCACAAATAACCCACCGGAGGACTCTAGGGTAGAACAGTGGTCTGTCCCCATGAATCCAGTCCTGCTCTCTAACTGGGTGTGGGTGCAAACTGGAGAGCAAGGCAAAGGGTGCTTTGCTGCCCCAAGCTGGCGGGTTTGCCTGTTTCTGCATGTGGGCACCCAAGGAGCTCATCTTCCCTCGCCTGGGGCTCCATTTCTCTTCATGAGTCCCATTTGGAGTGAGATTTTCCCTGGCTTGTGCACCCAGTGCCGTGGTCCCCTTGGAAGCCGTTAGGGAGGACCCTGGGAAAGGCCATGGCATGGTGCGACCAGGACCACATCCTCCTACACCTCCTGCCTTTCTCAGTTCATCCTTTATCAGATTTTATTGGTGAAGCAGCAACGTGGAAGAACGGCCAGAAGGTCTACAGTCAAAGCCTCTACCTAAGATTGCATATTCTCCCGTCTAACAATCAGAGTATTTTAGCCTCAGTCTCTTGAGGAGGAAATTAGGAAAAATGTCAGACTCTTCTAATTACAGTCAAGCTGCTATTTAAGGAATATTTTCTTTTGTGAATTGCTCACAAGATTATATTGAAATGTCTATCAGAAATTGTTTGTTTTGTATTTCTCCAATAGATTTGGTTTTTTGTGCTTTTTTCCTTAAAAAGGATAAGTTTTTTTTCCCCCAAATAAATCAATTTGCAAAGTTTGTGAAATGGAAAGAATTTCAGATTTTTCGGTTCTTTTCTGCTACATTTATGACCATGTAATGATGGAGAAAACAGCAGTTCCAGTGACTCTTTCATCACATGGTGAAGTCAGTCTCCAAGGGCTGAAATGGATATTGCTGAACACAGCGCAGGCTTTTGAGTTTTCTAAAGCATCCAAAGCACAGAGAATTACTTTAAATTGTACTCAGCCTACTTGAATTTCTCCCTAATCCTGTCTTCCTAGATATTTGCACTCATTTTTTTAACACTGTTTGAGTGTCAGTCTAGTTTTAAGGAGAGGTATGCTGGATTGTCGCAGTTGGTGTTCATTTCAAGGCTGGGGGAAAAAAAAAAGCTAGATGATAATAAAAAAATGCAGTTTCCTTTTTGCTTTAATTAGACCCCTCTCCAGGTTTTTACACCTAAGTTAGCTGTGCATCTTCCTGCAGTTGTCAGGAACATCGGGAGGACTCTGCCTTCCTTTTATAAAGTTGGACAGGTTGATTGTATAAATTTATGTAAATGTAAGATACTGGAATGATCCCCTTTTCTCAATACAGGTAAGTACTGACATGTCTGCACCAAGCAGTTGGTAAGTGTTAAGGGTTCATTATTGACGCTCTCTGTATTTGTTCTAAAATATCAAAGCTTATTCTTAAACACACCACTGAAAGGACAGAAAAAAAATCTCACACGTTACAAAATAATAAGAATGGTACAATAATCTGCAAAAGGTAGTTTAACAAATTTAAAGGAGGCAACTTGTCGGATACTGCTAGTTGCTATTGGCCAATATTTATATTTCATTAGTTACTATTAAATGTTAGAGAAGAAAGTCAAGAACAGGGAGAGAGTGATACAATTTGCCACTGTTGAGGATTTCTGTATTTTGATGCCTGATGCATTTACAACAACAGAGTTGCTTGTATGCTGAAATGTGTAATATAAACCCAGCAAAATAATATATGAGGACATGGCTGGTAAGAGCGAAGGGGCTGTAAGGTGCAGAGAGCTTTCAGTATCGTTACCAGCTTTCTCACTTGAGAAGCAATAAATCCAGGAGTAATGCTTTTTGGGTTGGACTACTTATACTTCTTCACCATTTTCTCTCCTCTGAGACTCTCTTTGGGTATAACAGGGAATTAAGCACGTGAAAGCAGGGAAAAGTGCATCATCAGAGTGCAAAAATCATGTTTAGCACTTCAGTAAGAAAAGAGCAGCCTGTAAGGAGAGAAAATGACAGTGAATAAGCTTGTGGAATAAACCAGTTATGTGTCATGTCCTGAGCAGACTCAAAGCGTGGGCTGCTAGCTTTAGAAACTGGTGTGCTTTTTTTGATTATTAATTCATATTCTTTTACCTGGCACACGACACAGAGAAAAAGACACATGGGAGAAATATATATTCTTGTGATAAAAGAGCAAAAAAGAAACAGAAATGTTATTACTCCAGTTTTTTGATATCTATAGATGATCGTGAGCAAAGGGTATAAAGTAGCACCCACCTGAATATGCCCACATGGACATGTATTGGGTGCTACCAGGGAAAATGTCCTAAAGGGCTTTTGTGCCTAAAACACGGGTGCATAATGGCTCTGAATCAGCCAGCTGGGAAAGTAGAAATTGGTTTCAGGGCTTTCCTATCTTGTAGGAGCTTGTTGTGGCTGTAGCATGCCCTGCCTGAACTGTGGGTATGGGTTTCCCCAGCTGGGCTGCTTTGCATCGTCGAGGGGCCTGGGGACTCGGTGCTAGCTGGGTGGGTGTGCTTCCTCACCAGGGAGGGTTATCTGCCCCTGGTGGTTGCTAGGAGGGGGAAATTAGGCACCTTTCTGGAGCAAGTGTTGTCTGCACAGGCTTTGCTGCACCTTGGGAAGCTACAGAGATGCTGGGAACCAAACCTACAAGCAAGAATCTCCCCTGCAGAGACAGACGGTAGGAAAACATGGACAGTTTGCATGAAAGAAACTGTCCAAGAAAACCCTTTGCAGTTCTGTTGTGGTTGACCCAGTTGCTTAGTGCTTCTTTGCTTTAAGTGTTACCTATCCTCACTAATATTCTGATAAACCCGCTTTAATTTTGGGATTTCTTATAAAGAGATGTTCCAGGTGTCTGCTTCAAAGCTGTGGTGGTCCTGAAGTGCTGCTGTAGGTGCCTGTGGGCTCTGTGCAGAGGTGTTTGGTGCTGTGCTGATACAAGTGGGATGCAGGGGTTAAACCCTACATCACTTGGTGGTACCTCTGTGCCGCGTGGGCTGGTGCGCACCAAAGCCTCTGGGCGTTGCTCTGCTCTTGCAGAAAGGACAAAAGGCCCCTTCTGTGACCAGGTTTTTAATTGTGGGTGCTAAGCCATGCTTTCCTTGAGCTGTTGTGTAATTTCAGAGCTCTGAACGCAGACCAGAGTCTGATTGTGGTAACAACTTTGTTTATTGTATTTCCTTAAACCCATTAGCCTGGGGATCATAATGTCTTGTGGCAATATATTGCGATAGCTTCTTTATTGGGAATTGCTTAAACTCAAGTTTTTGCAAGTTGTCTGAAGGCTTCTTTTCACGTGTTGTTTTGAGCAGAAGTACAAGCTATCAATGTACAGGTTAAACATGGACAAGTGTAATACTATGTTGAATATGCCATATCTTGTGAAAAAGGTTTTGATATGCACATTCAAGAGGATCTATTTTTCTAGCGTATGCATTTTTGTCCTCCTGTAATGGAGGGCTGCAATAACAGACTTGAATAAGAACACAGATTTCCTGGCCAAAAAAATCTCAGCAATTTTTCTCAACATTGCTGTTTATCTGAGGACAAGCTAAAATTAGATTTTCAATTCCTGTGTGAACTTTCTGTATCTCTTTAGCTATATCTTGTAAGAATTTGGGAATTGCCTAAAACCAAAACTCCCTGGTATGGTAGGAGCTCCCCTTCTACTGGGAAGTGCTGTTTGTTTTCAGCATTGCCTTGGCCACCAGAGCCCATGCCTTGACCAGCTCTGAATGTGTTCTGGTTTTTGTTTTTGTTAGTGATGATTCCTGGCTAACCCCCCTTTATTGCTTTTCATCTTGCCAGTCCCAAAGCACTTGATGAAGGACATCAAGCAAGGCATATGGATGACAGGGAGGTGATTAGAGACAGCCAACATGGCTTTACAAAAGGTAAATCTGATGGCCTTCTACAACTTGGCAGTGCTAGGTTAACGGTTGGACTTGATGATCTTAAAGGTCTTTTCCAGCATAAATGATTCTATGATTCTAACAGGGTGACTGCGTTCGCAGATAAGGGAAGAGCAACTGATGTCTTCTATCTTAACTTCTGTAAGGCCTTTGACACGGCTCCACACAACATCCTGTTGCTAAATTGGAGAGATACGGATGGACTATTTGATGGATAAGGAATTGGCTTGATGGCCGCATCCGAAGAGTTGTAGTCAATGGCTCAGTGCCCAAATTGAGATCAGTATCAACTGGTGTCCCTCAGGGGTCTGTATTGGGACGGGTACTGTTCAATATCTTTGTTAATGACATAGCTGGACTGAGTGCAAGGTTGTGGATGACATCAAGCTGAGTGGTGAAGTCGATAGGCTTGAGGGACGGGATGCCATCCAGAGGGACCTTGGCAGGCTTGAGAAGTGGGCCCATGTGAACCTTATGAAGTTCAACAAGGCCAAGTGCAAGGTCCTGCCCCTGGGTCAGGGCAGTCAGCAGTATCAGTACAGACTGGGTGAGAGCAGCCCTGTGGAGAAGGACTTGGGGATATTGGTGGATGAAAAATTGGATATGAGCTGGCAATGTGGGCTTACAGCCCAGAAAGCCAACCATATTCTGGGCTGATTCTGTGATCGGTTTTACTATCCCTACTTACAGTTGGGAAGACCTAGGCAGGGTGTTCAAACATCATTAGCAGCCCCCAAAATTTCTTTGTTGCCAGAGTAAAGATATCAGGGTTTGGTTTCTGCTCTAATGCAATCCCATGCAAAATATTCTCCAAACCAGCCCACCAATTTCTGTGGAAAATGCATTATACAGAACAGCAAGAATGAAAGATGGTTATTGGTAACATTTCTTGCCAAGTCGCACTTTTGAAGAGTAGGCTTTTTTGTACCGTTTGTCAGAATGACTCCAGCTGCTGTGGCTAAGAGCAAATGTGTGCCCCTCCGGTGGGACTCGCTGGACCATCCAGGAAGGATGCTGGCCAGTCCTGGGTGATGCTGAATTATGGAGATGGGTTGGTGATTCGCAGAGAGGCATTTACTGCAGCTGGATTGTTTTGCTGGGATAACACGGGATATATTGCTGGATAACAAGGGGAAGGCACGTTAGAGAGATGGTGATAGCAGAGGGTGGAGGAGAGTTTACAGGAACCTACACAAAATGAGTTTTTCTGCAGGGAAGATATTTGTTTGTAAAACAACAAACAAATCTCTCCTGGGACAGAGCAAAGGGTAGAGCACAGCTCGGGCACCACAACCCTAAACCAGCGTAGGTGGTGGGGTGAATGCTGCCTGCAGGACTTCACCTAATTTCTACCCATTTTTGAGGTGTTTTCTGCACAAATTGGTTGCAGATGTGGGTCTGGGTCAGCGTACCTGGGAGAGGGGGAGAAAATAGCTTTTTCTTGGTCTAGATTTGAAGCAGATGTGTCTCGTACTAATTCCTGTTTCTGACAGGTATGGCTCCAGAAATACCCTTATCACGTGGCTTTCCCTGTACTTGAGATTAACTTCTTGTTTGGTTGGATAAGATTTGAGGTTATAAGTGTGAGATTATAAAATCGCTTGGCCTTGGAAATACTTCCTAGCCAGACTCAGCAGCTTACTCAAATCCTCTTTCGAGATCAGCTGTAACTACTTTCCCTCCACTCCACGATGGGTGTTTGTGTGAGTCTTTATTTCACGTACGATAACAACCTTGCCACACAAAACCCCAGTGTTTTATCAGCTGTGCTTCTCGAATGCATGCTTTCTTAACGAAGGCTTCAGTGTTCCATGGGACATATGAAGTGCTTTTTCTTTTTTTTTTGTTTTCTTTCCACATCAAAGGTCTGGTAATTCAGCAGATCACCACCAGCAGGAGGCTGCTCTATTACACATGACGTCCTCCTATGCTCACAGCGTGCTCTCTTCAGAAGTACTCTTCAATCCTATGAAACAAGGGCACTCATCACTTTCTAAAGAGGACCCTTATTCTTGTGTCAGATGCTTGTTTGAAATAGTTGCATGCTGTATCTGGCTACGATTTGATGTATGTGGGCTATATTTCTTTATTGTAGGTTGCATATTTAATAAGCTGAGTAGCTCTCAGGCTCAGCAAAAAGGTTTCAGCTTCCTTGCATCTCGGCACTATTGCTTTGAATATGTTTTGGAGGAAGGATGGGATAATTTGGTGTTTTGTGACTGCTTTGGGTTTGTAGATAATTCTGCTCTCTTCCAGATGCTTTCTCCCACCCTGTCTCACCTTTGCAGATCCTGATTTAACCCATCGAGAATCATCACTAAACAAATATCTGGGTTGTACTGGAATCAGCTGAAGTGTGGGTGTTTCATGCCAAACTCAAGATATAGCTGTGGCTATAAGGGTTTCTACCAGTTTTATATGACTGATTCATGAGGGTTAATAATTTTCAATTAATTGAAGGGGAGATAAGGGAAACTTAGAGTCCCAGACTGAAGCAGAGCAGAGGTTCAGCTTTGTGAAAGGTTTTTTGAGGGGAGAGGGAATTTTGAAATTTGGCTGCTTTGTCAATAGAAATTAAAATGGAAAACTAAGACTTTACAGAAATGGAAGAGCAAAAATTTATCAATGAAAAATGTTTGGTTTATGGTACGTCTTTTATCACTGATCCATTTTTCAGATGTCTTATTATGAAATGTTTATATATGCCACTTAAAAATGAGAAATCAGAAGATGGGACACTAGTTCTTTTGAAGGTAATATTTTGAGTTTTTCCTTTGTAGAGCAAAATGAATTTTTCTGTCTTTGCAGAAAAAGTATTTTCTGCTGGAAAAGGCTTCAGCACAACTTTTTCTGCCCAGCAACACGTTGGAGGGACAGATCCCTCTCCGGGAAGAGGCTGATGGCAGGGCTGGCTGGACCACAGCTGGGCATGTCACTGGAGCCAGATGTGTTCGCACCCAGCAGCGCAGCCAGTGCACTGTCCAGTGCTCTGCAGAAATGCTGCCGGCCATTGAAGTTAGATGATGTGCTGTAGGCAGGTGCTGTTCCCAGGATGAACAGCTCTGCCTTTGTCCTGGTTGTGTGACAGTGGCTCTTGCTCTGCCCTGGCCCAGCCATGCTGGTCCTAGAGCTGCCCCAGGGCTGTCTGCTCCTTGGCTCAATTCCCCCCAAAAAAGCCTTGGGGAAAAGGTTCTCACGCGTCTCTAGTTTGCAACTTCTGTTTTGCAAAGAAATTGGCTCGGAAGGCACGTGGCAAAACCCCAACAGAGCTGGAGGTAGCTCTAGCTTTATGAGAAGCAGAGTCTAGGTTGCAAGCTTTGAAGAGAAACAAAAAGTAGATTGCATGGTGGTAAGTTAATTAGGCGTAGTGCTCCCCGAGTACATCAGTACCCTGTCAATGGCATTGACTATATGATGCCATCAACAATTTCAGCTCTTTCAATACTGCAATGAACTGATACTGGCTAGAAAGAAGAGGACTGAGCTGCACTGCCGTCATGGGAGAAGCATACTAAGAGAGCAGAGTGGGCAATAAATTATAGTAGTCCGCTTCCAGTAGCGGCTGTGCACTATTAAGCTGCTAATTTTAGTTTGACTTGATAAGAGGACAGTGGTGCTGACTGCTGTGTTCCTGGACTTCAAACTAAAGTATTTTCCATTAACAAAGATGAGGATATATTGACTTGAACTGGAAGAATAAGTGTCTCCTGCTCATTTAATTGGCTCCTTACGCTCCCCCTCTGGTGAGCTGCTCTGCTATGGGGGGATTATTGTCTCTACTTGGTTCCTTATGACTTCCTAATTCCTAAAGAATGCACAATCACCCTAATTGCAATGTATAGTGGAACATCTCCTCTTTTTGCCATAGATACAGCTAGAGCATCAGACAGTATGTCACACGCAGTCTCGTAGTGATGATCTCTAATTATTGCCATAGTCAGCTGTAAAAATGGGTGTTTTGCTTTGTTCCATTGGAGAAGGAACTTAATTACAGAGCCGTGAATGTTGTGCTCACAAGTGCCAGCACGTCCTACATGACAATAAGAGATTCATTAGGAAAGCTGTTCTGTGGTACAGGCGATGTTCCCTCTCCTCTGCCTGTGTATTAAGTCATTGAGCAACATAAATGTTAACCTATTATGAAAATCAAAACTTAGAAATTGACTCTGGTTTCACACGTAAGGATGGCTCAAAATTCAGAAAAGTTCAGTTTTGGCAGGCTTATAATATGATATGCACTCTTTGTCAACTCATTTAATATGTGATTATCAGCTCTAATAATAATGACCAAATAAGCAATTAACGAGGCTGAGCTTGGCATGAGCTTAAGACAGAAATGCTATGTGAGTAATCTGAGTCTTTAAAATTAAAATTGTTTCACTCTAATTTCTCTTCAATAGTAGTTAAATGAAGTGCTTGGGAGGTTCGTATGTTAAGCTGGAATGCTGCGAGTGCCTCCACAGCTTGTGTTACATCCGTAAGCGTGATGGGACACTGGCATCAAACTGAAACGAAGGGTGGAGAAAATCCCTGTAGCTCCTTTGATTTCTGGTGGGCAGCATCGGATAGAGAATTGGTCATGAACAGTTTGGGCAAGGATTTCTTTTCTGTTTATGATACCTCTCAGGGATGTAGATGGCAACAGCTTCAGTGCTAGGAGAGCTGGAACAAGGTTTTAAATCATTTTTTGACATAAATCATTTTATCAGAGCACTTCTGCATTTTCGCCTTTTCCCTGATTTTTATCTAAATCTTGATAGTATTTGGGGTACTGACATAATATGGCCATGGCTGATCATGCCCACCAGCTGTGTCTGGACCCCAAATGGGTTCCCAATCACGTGAGAGCATCCCGGGACTGGGCAGGTTGCTTGACTTTCCCGTCCTGGGATTATAGGGTCTTCCCTGGTCTCTTGGTGGTCTGTGTCAGCCCCGGGGGGATGAGTCTGCCTCCCGGGGAGTGATTGCATCTTGTTGCCTGATGGTGGGGCTGATCCCGGTCTCAGACAGGAGATTGCCACCTTGGCTGCAGAAAAGCAGTCAGCGGGACTGTGACTTGAGTAACAACTGCGATAAAAATCCCTCTGTCCTGCTGCCAGCATCTCCTCTGGTTGGCTCTTCTCACTGCTCCAGTGGGGCTCTGGACAACCTGCTTGAGAGCTGGGTCTCATCGGATAACTCCCCACAGCTTGGGTGATTAGTGGGGGCTCAGGAGTCTGGAAGACTTGTGCATTGTCCTAGCAGGAGCAGATTTTCTGATACCTGCCACTTTGATCTGGGCCAAAAATATATTATTACATCAGGCATCCACCTGTTGGTCCCCATTACCCTTTTCGGACCCAGTCAGCATCTGGCAGTGCAGCTGTAAGAAGCTGGCGGGATGGTGCTGCCCTCCTTCCCGGTGCTGGTGCGTTAAAGGGTAACAGCCAAGGGCTGCTGCCACATAGCACTGAGAGAGAGGGCTTAATCAGTGAAGTAAAAATGAGTAATAATGCAAAAATGCAAAGCCATCCCTGAAATTCATTATTAGCTGAGCTCTATGAAGATGGTCAGATGGTGATGGTTAGAAAGCAAAGCTGCCTTTTGACGTTTGCAACCAAGTCCATGCTCAGCAGCTCCAATGGCAAGGCCAGGTTGGGTATTAACAGAAGCAGATCACATTATTGCAATCTCTCATCAGCCTCATATTAGAACAGAGCTGAGAGATGCTAGTGCTTAATATGGAACAAAACGCATATGGGATCCTCAGGCATATTATTGACTCTAAGTGCAATTTGCTCTCACTGGCACACATCTCATTTATATGTTTTTAAAGAAAACATTTTAAAACATTTTTTGCAGTGCTTTTGGTCTTGCCAGGGCCTGCTGGAGAGTAATGCATCCCTACGACAACAGAGCTCTGATTGCATATCCCACTAATTCATCGTTCCCAAATCGCATCCTGATGATGTGTTACATTAATATATCATCAGAAAAGCAGCCTGCTGATCACTAGAGCTTTAATGATGTATTTGCGTGAACTCTGATCAAAAGGCCACCCTTCTGTTGATATACTACTTAACGGCATAACCAGCCCTGTTTGGCAAAAGTGTGTTGTAGAAAGCAAAGAACCTGGATTTCCTAATGTGAGCTGGAGACAGGAGATGCATCCTTGGCTCCTGTGAACGTAGTGGTGACGTGAGGACGAATGTGAGAATAAAACTGCTGTGAAGTCCACTTGTTCGCAAGCTGACTTAGGGACCTCTACTAGCTGAACTGAAGTGCAGGGCGTTAAATGCTGCTTGTGTTTGCTTGAGTCGGGTATAAGACATGGGATAATAACCAGCTTAAAGGCTGTTTTTCTTGTGGCCTGGAAAACAACAAAGGAAACTCTATTAATCTTGCGCTTATGTGCTCAGTGGTCTTTCAGCCAGATGGTGTAGAAGGTGTTCAGTACTGTAAAGTATTTAGTTCAGTATGTTAAAACAGCTTTCTCTGTGTTATTCTGGTGCTGTTAGGGAAGGGAGGACAGGGAGTGTGACTCATGCTCTCTGAGTATCCAGAAGCTCAGACCATGACCAGGTGCTCACTTTGCTTGGATGAGGATCTCGAAGGTCCTCCATGACAAATCTTGGTGATGGGACAGTTTTCGTTTTGTTACCACTGCAGAATGATGCTTTGGATTTAGCAGGTTTTTATTGCTGAATGGGAAAGTCTGCGGTGGGCAAGAAAAGAGACCAGTAGGAGATCTTTCTCTGAAGAAAGGAGTAGATTGGATTTTTTTTTTGCTGACTTTGACCGAATACTGGTGTAATAGGGGATGGCGACAGGACAAGGGGGAATGGCTTTAAACTAAAGGGGGGTAGATTTAGACTAGATATAAGGAAGACATTTTTTACTCTGAGGATGGTGAAACACTGGCCCAGGTTGCCCAGAGAGGTGGTGGATGCCCCATCCCTGGAAACATTCCAGGTCAGGTTGGACGGGGCTCTGAGCAACCTGACCTAGTTGAAGATGTCCCTGCCCACGGCAGGGGGGTTGGACTAGATGGCCTTGAGAGGTCCCTTCCAACCCAAACTATTCTATTCTATTCTTCCCAAGTGGATGGCTTACATTATCTCACTTGTCATGGGTTGTGGCAGGCTGGGCAAGAGGTGTGTGACAACACGTATGGGGCAGAGGGGCCTGAACTCTTGGCCCCGACCTGGCTGTGCATGAGCAAACTCATGGCTACCAGCTGCACACCTGCGTTTGTGTGCCTGGTTCCCTGGCTAACACACCCCTGTGGAGTCAAAGAAATCTCCTGTCACCCTTCCCTGACTCAGAAAGGACATGTCTGTGTTGCCCAGCAGTGGAACATCCTGCTCGATTTTACCCTGTCCTCTCTCTTGGGACGATGTGTTCAAAGCCAGACATGAGCTACTGAGCATCTTGCCTAATTCTTCCTTCAGCTGGCAAAGCTTTTAGGGAAGTTCAGTTGCTTTTTCTGCACATATTCTGCATTTTACAGGACATTGTATGCGATCATACAATGATCGTACCTTCATCCTAATGCCGTTGTACCCTTTCTAGAAGAATATCTTGGATGAAAAGTGCAATTTGCTGAAAGACAAATTTCTGTTGGTAATAGAGCTGTCCCAGAAGAGAAGGACTGCTGTTCCCCCCCCCCCCCCCCCCCAAGTAATTCTTCCCTGAGACCCAGAGGGTTGGAGATGAGGGTTTTGTGTCTTCCTGCTACGTGTACTAGAAAGAGTAACGTTAATCCCAAGAGCAGTTGGAAACTTCACCTGGCACAGGAGTTACTGCCAGGGACCCACAGGGCTGTGCAAAGAGGTGACTGACAGAATCCATAATGCCAGTGCTCCAGCAGGGCTGGGTTTGGAAGATGCTTCTCTTACCCAGCCAAAGGTTTCACCTTCCTTTGGATTCAGCTCTGTCTCTTATCTCTGCCATGGGTCACTCGTTGGGATAACCCATGATCCAACTGTCACTGCCAGCAGCTGTCCCACAGCTGGCGAAGGGCATCCCTTAGCGTGTCATGAGCAAAGTGTTACATCTGGACAGCGACAGGTCTCGGGGGCCACCCAACATCAGTGCCGCCAGCCAAGTGACAGGGATGCCCTTTGGGGTTATATGGAGTGTTTGCCCTGGATTCATCTGTGTTGCTCTCAGACAGTATGGCTACTGGCTTCGCAAGCCCCACTGCTTTCCATTTCAGGAAAGCTTTATAGTTTTTGGAGATTATCTTCTTAACTCTTTGCTACCTGAGAGCTCACAGCAGAGAGATTTTCCTTGTAGGCTCCAGGCCAGGTAGTAATGCCACTGTAAAATAGAAGCAACAGTGGCAGCAGCGGTGTGAAATCTTTATTTGATTTTGATTGAGCGCACTGTTGGTGAGGCACTACAATGCCCAGAGTCAGATCTATATTTCAACATTTCTGGAGAGTTCATGCCCCTGCCTCCTGTTGCGTGCTGTAAATAACCTTGTTTGAGAGCGACGGTGCTTCTCCATTTCTCATCCTTCGCATCTCCCTGGGTGGGAATCTGCGTATGACTCTACGCTGAGCTCTCTGCTCTGTTCTGAGCTGGTCCTGGAAAAACCTGGGGGGGGAAGGAATGGGACACATGACATGTACGGACCCAAAAAAGAAAAGTGCATGCAGACCCCTCTTTTGGGAACCTGCTCTACCTGCCCTGCTTGAGCAGGGGTTTGGACAAGGTGATCCCAAGATGTCCCTTCCAAACTCAGTGATCCCCTTTGAACTTCATAAAACATATATGATGCTTAGCAGGATGAGAATGGTAATTTTAAACCAGAGACACGCAAGCCTGGGAGATGGCTAAAAATGTGGATGCCCAAGTGGCATCTTCTGTCTGGACTTGAGTAGATCCTGAGTGTGTCCTGCAGGAAGTAAAGGGCCATGGCTGATCTATGGGTAGATGTTCTGACCCAGTCTCTGCTTTATAGCAAGTGGTAGTTTAGCAGCCAAGCTTTTAGTTGGAGGGGTGACAGGATGGGGCATTATTTTTTTTTCTTGAGGAAGGCTGAAGTGACTTCTTCAGCAGGCCAATGGCTTCTCCAAAGCAAGGTGTATTACTGATTTTGTAATGATCCGTATGGAAAAGATATCCTCTATAAAATTGGTAGGGGCTTAATGAGCCCAAGACTCAGGCAAAATATTCTTAGCATAGTGTAACCTGCTACCAAACATCAGCTGAGGTATGATAGCAACCTATATGCATGTTCTTACTTTGCAGCAAAATCAAAATAATACCACTTAATTCTCTGTCAGTACAGAATAAGCTCAATGGTGTTGTTTTTCATATGGCGTTAGTCAATGCTGCTTATGAGGAAAATCACCCTAGCTCAGTAGCTACAACTTAACAAACTCAGGCCAGTTGTGGCTGAGTCCTGTGAAATGGAATGGTTTTGGGCAAAGCACAGGTAAACTGGGGTTTATTGGTATCTGTTGCCACTTCAGAAAGATGGTGGATGTATCATTTTTCTTTGGAGGTACTTACAGTGCCCCTTGAACAGCACTTTGAGCGTGTGCCCAAGAGCAGCCTTGGCTGCTCCCCAAGCCTGCAGTGGGAGGTGGCCTTTCCTCTGGCTCTGGAGCTTGCTGGAAGTACAGAGTCCCTCAGATGCATCAGTATCAACCCATTCTTGCTTGCTGAGGTGGCCTGGTGTGGTTAATCGTGGCTGGGGCTGTGCTGATGCTCCAGTTAGCAGCAGACATGCAATGTGGTCTGGTGGTCCTTCCTAGAGAGGTTTCGGAGGTATGCTAGCAAAGGGTAGTGACATGTCCCTTGGGTCTGGGCCTGGTTAAGTGCAAAGTGGAGGCTGTACACCCAAACTAAAGAAGGGCTGAGTGCTGTCAAGTCAGCTGTGCAGAAGTTGGAGGACTTTGAGCAAGCTTAATTTCACTTTGCGGTGCAGAAATACCCTCTGAAAAGCGTAATGATGGTTCCTTCGGAGGTGATGGTCCAAAGGCTCCTGCAACAATTCTGCATCATATACACATGGAAAGAATCACATTCACTTTTTGTTAAAAGCATGTTTGAGAACAAAAATATAAGTTGATAACTTTGTGAGTATGTCAAATTGACAAATTTCTGTAAAGACTGTCTAAAATGTGATAAGTAGTTCAGGTCTTTTTCTTGCTCGAAGCAGTATGAAATGATGAAACCAGGTGTCCCAGCGCCTGCCCTGGGGAACAGGCACAGTAATTTCTGTCCCCTGTGTGGTTTTGGTGGTAGGGGAAGGAGACGAGGTGAAAAGCAGTTACATGGACGTGCACGTTTGCTGTGTGTCCTGGTGCGTCAGCTGGATAGATCCATTTAAAATGTTCCTAATTAGCTTTCCATTGAACGTGGACAAGAGAATCCTTACCTCAGCCCTGGACCTCCTGACTCAACTTTTCTGTGAATAGGGCTAAATCCTTCGATGGAGTGGGATTTACCAACCCTGCCTTAGGGAAGTTTTTAGCCTCTCCATGTAGGTTAGTCACCTTGGGTTCATTTATAGCCAATGGAGTGAAACATTTGCCTTCAGAGCGATTCATCTCATCTTCTGGCAGATGTCTAAGTTAAGTCAGATGAATCACCCTTTACATGTGTCTATCTTTGAACTCTAAGAGTGAGGAAGAGCAGCCAAGTTAGATGTATAACTATTGGTCATATGAAATTAGGTGAGATGTATCTTACCCATTGTGTAAATTCCATAAATATCACATATGTCATAGCATTTTTCACCAACAGAAGTTTATAGCATTATTAAAAAAAAAAAAGTGAAAACCTGTCAAAACCTTTTTCTACAAACCCCCCCTTTTTTTTTCTGCCTTCTAATGTGTTCTCCGTAGACTTCATCAGCAATTTTTTTTTTTTCTCTCTCTTGGTAGAAGCTCTTTTTTTCTCAACCAGATCGGGTCTGTGGGCTGACCAGCCTATAATTGAGGTAAATGCAACAGTTAGCATGAGTAACCTGTGATTGAGCCCGGAGCAAAACAAGGAAGGAGCATATTAGCTGCCACGGAGTAATTCAAATTCCTAAGCAAGACAGGAGATAAAGAAAAGAGTGCTACAGCTGGGTGATGAGTAAGCAGGGGCATTACCAGCCTCAGATAAAGAACTGGGAAGAGTATTATAGGGAATCCTTTTCCTGGAGCAAATGAGAGCCAAACGTACCCCTTTAGTGGAGCATCCTCAAGTTCCAGGACAGCAGGTTGCCAAGACCGTGCTACCGGGAACTGCCTACTCTGCTTACTGCCATACAGCTCCATGTGTATCCCTGAAAGCTCCTCTTAGAGGATGGCTTGCCTTCCCCTTGCTGGCTGATGGTGGTCGCCTGCTGCTTGAACTCAGCCCTGTGACAACAGAGCTGAAAGAAAACTGCGCCTGACCTTGAGATGGGCTTTGAAGGCCACTGTTTGGGTTGGAGGAGAGGCACTGAGCATGTTTTTAAATCACCCAGCCATTGCCGACGCTGTTTCTACGCTGTTTTCTTCACTAAAGTTTTCTGTATTTGTATATATTCCCTTTGTAAATCTAATGAGTGGGAGAAAGCCAAAGTCTAGCATCAACCCAGCTGTTTAAACCTGTTTTAATGCTAAGGCTGATATTATAGTACAATTGCTTGTTCTGGTAGGTGGCCAAGAAATCTATTCATGGGAGACAGGAAGAAGTGAGTCCCTGCACAGACCTGACAAAAGGACCTGGCTCGACTTGTGTGAAACACAAGGTACAAGTGAAGAGTAGTTCAGTGCAGTCACACCTCACTGCTAAGTGCTGACAAGAAGCCTGAGGACAATAAAATTGCTTTTTTTTTCTTTCTGAACGCTCTGGGAAGGGTTATGGACCATCTAAGCCACTGCCTCTGCATTGTAGCCTCCAGAGCTGGGTTGATTTCTGTTGCAGGGACAACATCTGGCTCTCTGGAAATGCTCCCCACTGGAGGGCTGAGGATCGCTTGGACAATCCCATCCAGGTGTGGTCAGAAGGCCACCTCTGCCATGCACTTGCACCCCAAAAAGATTCCAGAGGGGCTGGGTGGCATCCAGTGAAACAAGTTCAGCTACTGCATGATGTAAAAGGTATTTAAGACAGTAGAAGATTAGTTTTTTTGGAAAGGAGAATGGCTGAGGCTGGTAGGTCACGTAAGACCGAGGAAAGATGGATATGGTCAATGCTTCTGTCAAAGACAGTTACTGGGGACTCTGTTTCTTGTTATTTCTGGTTAACAGGCTCTGAATCATTGCCCTTGTGAACTGAATTCTCCAAAGCCCACACGCAATGTTGAATGAAAACCAGGTAAGTTAAATGAAAGTTTGAGACATGCTTCCTTGTAGTGACCAAGAGCAAGGAAAAAAGGTTAGTTAAGTCCCTGTAATTTTGGGTTTGAGGTTTTTTCAGTTTAACTTTTAAGATTTAAGCAGGAAATTGAGGCTGGGAGCTCAAAATATTCAGCATGTGGTGGTATATATTACAATATAATGTCATGACAGGCTAATTGCTGATAATCATTATAAACTAGCAGTGATGGATGGGGCAGAGAAAAGGGATGGAGCCAATAACCTTGGAGCATTCGAAGGTAAAAAGACTCAAGGGCTTAATTATCCCTTTCCCTGCACTCCCTCTGGTACCTCAGCACTCGCTGGTGCCATTGTAAATTAAGGCAGAACTTGGCTCTCTTTCTCAAAGCAGACTTTCTATGTGCGTTTTTTGGGCTGTCTGTAGGGAGTCTCAGTAATCGGCGCAACGTGCGAGTAGCCTACCGCCCAGCAGAATGATCCCATCATAACAAATCTGAAGAGCAAAGAACTGCACCAGTGGTCTTATGATACAAAACATGCCAATATTGTGTGAAATTGGGAAATAAAGTGGATCAATCAAGATATTCCTGTATCAGCAAACTAGCCAGTGTCCTTTCTGGACATGTGGAGGTTACAGTCACTGTTACTACTCCAGGTGCATCAGCTTGGGGTTTATTGTTAGTGGATGCTCCATGGATCTAATAGCAGTATTTAACATGGCTGGAAAAAAAAAAAAGCTTTTTTTATAGGGATGCAGTCCTGAAAAGTGGATTTTTGACAAGAAAATATCAAAGATATAAAAATAATTCCATATCTCTTAAAAACTTAGTAATAATCAAAATATCCATGGAAAAATTAGTGCTCGGCATCTGTTCCAGTTTTTCGTCAGCATATGTATGTACATATTCTTGAATATTTGTGCCAGGAAGGGTTCCAGAAACATGTATAACCCTAAGTCTGTGACCTGGGTCACTGAAATCAATTGGTGTGTTGATTTGCTTGAATGCTTTGATGGCAGGAATCCTATTGACAGGAAAGGATAACACAGGAGTTAAGATTCAGGATCTTGTCCTGAAAATGATGTCTTCTAATTTCAAGAATTCAAGTTGACAAATGGATCTGTACCACAAGAGCTGTCGTGATTGCTTCTGAAATGCTTTCCCCGAGCGTACTGCACCTGCTAAGTGAAAGCCTCCTGGAGTACAGTTTTATCTAATTGTGACGAGGATGATTATGAAATGCATCCATTACTTAGATTGCATGAGTCCTGTCAAAATAGGGATCCATTATGCTGGGAATGATACGTGCACCAGATACTGCTATTTTAGCAAGCTCATTAGGAAACACAAACAGATGAAAGGTAGAAGGTAGGAGAAACACATATTGTGAGTGAATATAGGGCTCGGGAACAGTTTTGCTTTTATACTTAGATGTTTTTGCTGTATGGTAAAACTTATATGGTGCTTTAATTAAAGTCCCCAAAACAGGACTTGAGTAAGAAATGTGTTTATTAACTTTATACTAGCTATTCACATAACGGTGATTCTGATCATTAACTGTTAAATCCCAGGTTTCCTGGTAAAGACAACATGAAAATTTAAATGTTCCTTGTAGGAGCATATGTTATTTTACAGCTTCTAGAACGACGTGTTCCAAGTAGGGACAAATAGCTTTCTGACTGGAAAAAAATTTCTTAAGATAATATTTGAGAGGCAATTCGCAAAATGTATGTAGTAATAGAAAAAAAAAAACTTGATTGTATTTTTTTCAAGTGTGTGCTTACTTGTGACATTCTTGAAATAAAGTATAGGTTAAACCAATGGCTGCCATATACAGTACGCCATAATCATGATGAACTTGATGGATAAGAAAATTGGGTTTGAGCTGTGAATTGGGGAAACCGTTGTTGAGATTAAACGATTCAACACAGATGTGCAGGCAGGAAGCAACAGCAAAGTGTGTGGGTCTGAAGTTTTCTTGTGTCATTGGTAGTGACTTCAAATGAAGCGCAGGAGAGCACCAAACCCACCTCAGTGATTGTGCTACTTCTTATCAGGCTCAATGTCAAATAAACGTCAGGAAGATTTAAAGCCTCAGTGATAAGGGTCCAATTGGAAATGCATTTCTATTATGCATTTATAGCAATGTGTTATTGCCTGATATTGCCTGTTAACCAAACAGAATTTAAAACACTTGAGCCATTGTGAGATGCAATTCTCATGGTCTAATACTAATTTTCATTGATCACTTTTATGACACAATCATCATCATTGTGAGATTCAGCTTTTGCTGCAAACCTGAGGCCACCATAATTTGGGAATATAATAACCTGTGAATTACTAATGAGACAGCCTAAGGATCTCTGTGTGGCAATAATTTAAAACCAGTCTGGGCATGGGTTGTTTATCAGGCCTTCTTGGCTATAAGGAGTATTTGCTGCAGTTAGAGTTTGGCTACAAAATATTTATGTGATCTAATATTGAGGTGAGCTGCGTTCATGGTGATGGGATCAAGGTTTTCAAATGCGAATAGAGGTAGCGTGAACACAGCTGTATCTGAAAGGGCATTTTTTTTGTCTCTCCCTGGAAGAGATTTGATATGAATGATAGAAAACAATTGTATATCAAATGCCATAGTCAAAATGGAAGAGGTTTTAAATCCTGGAGTGTATGTGACAGTTTTACTGGGACACATACAGGTCAGGCAGTTGCGCTGTATAAACTGCCTGTAATTGAGAAATTAGTAGTAATACTAGTGGAAAAGCCAGCTTTACCAGTAGCTTTGAAGAGGTTTGAGTCCATGTACCTGACTGGTAGCACTTAATGCTCTCTTTCCATGTATATAAATAAAATCAGGATGGTGGTTATAGTGATATAAAAGTTAACCTCATTAATGGACACCATAATTTCTTGTAACAGTCTTAAATTTTAAATGCCACTGTTTACCTCTGACTGTGGCTGGTGTAATGAGGATAAGAAATGCACACATTAAGGTTTCTTTGCTGTCACCCTTCCAGGCATAAATATGTGATGTGAACTTTTACCAGCTGGAAAGGTTATTCTGGTGAATCATTAAATTTACTTTCTCTGGAATTAAAAAAAAAAATCCTCTCTGGCCCCAGTGAGTGAGTGACATCTTCTCCTGGATGACAGTCAGAGGAAAAGCACAAGGCCACATCTTCTGCTGGTGCACACTGGCAGGTCTTCATGGGTGCTGCACCAATTTGCATCAGCAGAGTGTCTGGCCCAGTGGCTATGAAAAGTTCAACATGAGCATTGGGTGGGTTAGGAGAAAATACCTGGATAATTTTTCAGGAAGGTGCCAGCGAGAAAAGCACATGGTATATTCAAAACACTCTTTCCCTTAATTAGTGCTGTAAGTGATGCCAGACTGTATGATGTGTGTCCCATTCTTTAGGATTAATGAGCAGCTTTATCACTTAAGGCTTGGCAAATATACAGCAAAATGAAAACAATTAGGAAAAAAATACAGCTTAAACCAGTGATATTTACAAAAAGGATAATTGGTTACATGCAGCCTAAGGTGGAGGTATTACAGTGGCTGGTTTTGCTCAGTTCATACACATGTTATCAATCTTGATGTATCTGTGGGACTATCTTGCTATGACCATGACTAATTGCGCACACCGATCATACATTGCTTTTGGTTATAAACAAGTTAGAGCAAGAAAATGCTGATACAGAGTTCAGCCTGAAGTTTCCCAGGGGCTCTGAGTCTGTCAAATTAGCGGGACAGAAATATCTGGTCTTGTGTTTAGAGTTGCCTAAGACTTCTACTTTTTCTCTGTAGCATCTTCTTCACTTCAGTGGGCATCTTCATGGAATGGGTACTCACATCTTTATTTTTCACCTTCTGTGCTCTGTTTTGCTCCCCCTGGGTTTGCTGTTTTTGTTTCCCATGCTTAGGCTTTTGATCTAAGGCTGCTTAATGCAGACATTTGTGTCTACTATCTGCATTTAAAATATTATCGGGGGGTGTGTGTGTGCATATGCATTTTCTTTTTGCAAATTCAGGACCTTAAGCACAAAATTTATCAGTGAAGAGTGATAGGATGGCATTCACTTAATAACTTTCTGAATAGGGCTGGTTTTGTGGAAATAAGGTCTGGGATTATGAGCAGTGTCTCGTGTACATGTGCAGCACCATTGATTATAATACATGCCAGTGAGCACAGGGATCGGAGATTGCTGCTCGTGTATAGTTTTTAATCTCAAAAAAGATGGAATACATCAAGATCAGTTTTAGGACCATGGTAATTTAGATAATCTTTTTCCTTTAAATGACTTGGAAAAAAAATGCACTGATTTCACATAATCCTTCCATACTGCAGATTTAAAAAAAAAAAAAAAAGCTTTGTTTTGGGCAGATTAAAAATTACTAATAAAGGATCAAGAATACTAAAGTTAGCAAATGGTCAAAGGACAAATCCTTACCCACGGTGTTTTAGCAGCAAGAGCCATTCACCCAGATGTTTCGGATGCTTGTTCAAGGAGCTCTGCTGCCTGTGCAGAGCTGAGCCCCTGTATCCCAGGATGGGGCTCCAGCCGCTGCACAAAAATACCTGGTGAGCTTGTGCATGCTCAGCCTCTTCTGCTGACCCTGAACAATCATTTCAGCTGGGAGTACAGCTGTAGATATGGTTGCGGGTTCTCTGTCTGTAGGACTGTCTGGCACAAAATGCAACACCTCAAGCAGAGGTTGTTTCCTGCAGGTAGGATGGAAACTGGCTGCACCGGCACCTACACCCTGAGCTCCTGGTAGCCAAGGGAGGAGGAAAATGCCTTGGATGGGGAAAAAGTAGGAGTTGGGGGCGGGGGGAAATCACCACAAGCAGAGGCTGGAATTAGGCTTTTTTTCCTTAACCTGGAGGAAGCAGTTTAGTGACCACAAATTATTGGATCTAGGACTGGGGTTTACGGTGACTGTTGTCAACGCCTTCATGTTGGAAGGGTTTGAGTCCTTCACCTATTACTTTTTTTGATCTGAAAATGTTTAGTAAATTTTTTTGAAGTATTAGTAAATCCAAGTTCAATTTTCTAATAGTTTCTAACTGCATCCTTTGGCAAATTTTCTGTTCTCCAGAAACAGTTTTCCTACTTTTGGTTAGCAAGTGAGCAAATAATAATAATTTAATTTCAAAGAATCAGTAAGCATAGAGAAATCACGATCTGATTAATCTAAACTGTTTAGTGCCATGAGAACTTTTTTTCCCCACGTTGAATGCAAATCCTTGGTAAGACAGAGTTGGAATGCTTGAATGGATCTAGAAATTGCAAAATAAGAGTATGTGCCAGCACAACAATTACACGCCTATGGATTGAAACCCCTTCCCTCCCTGATGAATAAACTACACAATTTAAAACAAAAGAGGGAAGGCACTAGCAGTCTAGCTTTTCAGCTAGGTCTCTTTTCTCAAGAAAGATGTTGATCTGTGCCACCTGAGAACATGAGGGAAGGAGGGAACGTGTGTGAAATTTTCATGAGCTTTCCCATAAATACCCCAGCTTGTCTCCATTCTTCATTTTAGAAGCACAAGGGATTCACATTGGAGTCTTGTGTTTGGGGGTCTGTGGGTTGAAACATCAACTGCTCAAAGAGAAGGTACCAATTCAGATTTTTTTTAAAGGATATTTGTATTTGTATATTCTTAGGCAGACTTATTTATATACTAGACCACAACAGCTAAAAATGTTCTTTCAGTTTCTCTGTTTGCCAGGACTAGTGTGATCCTACAGAATAATGATCGGTAGCAGGGTCTCACTGAGAAATTCTGGATTTTTCAATAAAATGGAGGGAGATGTAACTTCTAAGGAAAATCCTAGATTCAAGAACAGCTCACTGTTTGTTTCTCAGATGGGACAGGAGAAGGCGAACGTACTCAAAACCCTCTTAGTTTAGACTCTAGGGCAATACAGTCACCAATTTGAATATATCTGCAACCGCAGAAGAATGAAAATGAGGTTTAAGAAGAGGTTTCTTCCGTACTTTGTTAAACAGAGCCCATTGAGAACAGCAGCCTACATGAACTGTTCAAGGGAACCCTTGGCAAATGTCATGGCGGGGGGGTGGGCGAAGCCATGATGGCAAGCATAGTTAGGTATTGAAGGGAAGTTGCAGCTCAGTGTGGGGGGAAAAAAACTGGCTTCCACTTAAACTTAAATATTCATGTCATTCGCTGGAAACATGGAAGGAAAGAAATGTTGATGTTTTCCTATGAATATGACTTTTAAATTTTTTTTTTTCTTCTTGAAACATCCAAATTCATCTGTGGAGCTAGTGCTGTGAATTCCTATTTGTTGTCACTTTTATTCTGTCAAGATGTCTTTCTGCCTCTAGGTAGGAGCTTTAATGAATTTGCAAAGTGTTGAAGGAGTGAAAATGCGTTCCCTCTTGTAGACAGGGTTGTGCATCCTGCGCAACTTCAACCACGTGGAGACGTGGGGCTGTACTGCTTTCTCTCTCATGAGGAGCTTCCATAGTTTTGCAAGCAGAGGGCAATCCTAGGAGTTTGCGTATGGAACAGTCCTAACATCTGAGAAGGGAGAAAGCCATGCTTACTCTGTGCTACTGCTGGAAAGCTTCCCTTCGATCTGCTTGGGCTCTGGCTCAGGTTTGGCCGCTTGGGTTTTTTGAACACCAGAGCTTTACGGGGAAGACTGGTGAAGACATAACTGCACATAGTGGAAGATGTGAAATGGGCTGGATTGAGGAGCTTGTATGTACATATACATCTATATGTGAAATGGGAGATGTAGAGACTCTCCACCAGTGATAATGGGTTAGAAAAGGACCAGGTTGCAGGAAGCAACAGAGGAAGGGACAGAGAAGCTAGATGGTATCAACCAAGGGTAAGTTATAAAGGTTCAAAAGAACGTGATGGCGAAAAGCACAATGATAACAAGAGCAGATGTGCTGTACACGAAGCAAATCTCGCTCACCGCTGGCCTCGCTTGAACCTGGGAGCTCACCCCCAGCATGCAGCGTAGCTGCTGCTGCTCAGGCAGGACTAGCAGTGGTGTTAATTAGGGTGGTGTGTTTTATGACGGTAGTATTAAGCAGGGTTATTTATGCCATCATGCTTTTCATATTATCGCTTGCCAAGTTCAAAGTGTTCTCCTTTTGGATAATGAAGCTCAATGTTTTTGTATCTTGTGATGTCCCATTATTCTGCAAAGGCACCGATATCGGTAAGGTACGGTGAGCTGACAGTTTTATTCATTGACTACTGTTAAATACTCATATTCTGTATGGAGCTATTATGTGTGTTGTACTTTAGATAATGGGCTGTAAATAATAACAAAATCTAGTCACCGAATGCCCTTACAGCTGACATTAAATTTCATGAAGAAATATGGTAAAGCCACACGGAAATAATTTCCACAAGACAGCCTTAATTTTCAGCCTCAATTTCTAAATATTGCCTATTAGGTTTTGTGGCCTCTAGAGATTTCATTTTTATTCAGTAGTGACAAATGAAATTTCTTTTTAAGAATATCAGTTCACCAAATAGGCCCGCATGGTACTTTTTCTGTTACCCTGGAAGCCTTGGAGTGGTGCCTGGGGTTTCTGTGGAGCAGCCCACCTCATCCCCGCACAGAAGAAAAACAGAAACTCTTCCCACTAACACCAAAAGAGTGGTCAAGGATGCAAATTTCACTTGACAACAACTTGTTTTTACCCCTTAAATGTTGATAGGCATGCTCAGAAGTCATTATCAGTGTAATAGGTTTCATCCCTCTGGAGATGCTAAAAAAAAAAAAAAAAAAAAAAAAAGTTGTTTCCATAGGTAGATTCTCAAAAAAAGGTAAATCTCTCTTCCTTTCTAATGATAAGGAATCCCCCTTGCTAAGGCTACATATGTGTGGAGAAGGCCTTTCCTGCCCTCCTCTGCTGGACGGCTGGGCAGAGGGTGCCAACCGTAAAGAAAGATCAGGTTGCCTTAAACTTCTTGTTGCCCTGGTCTTCATACTTGATCTTAATTACTGTGTGATATTTAAGAGATTTTTTTAATCTGTAGTTTACAGCAGATGTCTAAACGGGACTGTCAGGCTGCTCTAAGTGCAGATCTGTCAAAGAATATGAAACTAAGGGCACAAGAGCAGGAATCAAGCTGCCTCAATCTTTTGGGTGATGGATACTTGGATATGGACTATTTTGCGTCTATCTGGCATCAATACTTTAGGAGTATCTTCAGAGGGCTAAGAAAAGGGGATGCGACCACAGCCCACTGTGATCCTGCTGGCCTGGAGGTGGGTAGGGTGGGCAGAACCAACATGTCCATGTGATGCAGCAAACCTGCCATGGGCCAAAGCTGAAGGGTGAGCAGAGGCAGGTAAAGCTGCATGGAAAGCCTGTGTGTGCTCACTGAAGGGCTATTTCTTGAAACGTGATGGTGGAAGATCTCAGTGGGTGTTGACTTTCAAAGAAGTGCTATCCCTCAGGTCACTTTTCTGTAAGTTAGTTCTCTTTTGGAGAAGCCCTGGAGAAGGGAACAATCTAGTGTGGTATCCAGGTGAGGAAAATCCTGACCTTGCTGACTCGATTGCAAAATTCCTCTCAGGTCTGCTGGCTTCAAGATTTTAAATATTTAATATATGAAAAATTACTATATACTATATATTCAAATTTTACATATTTTAAGTTTCTCATACAGACACATATACACTTGTGTATGTACGTGTATATATATGCACATAAACATATGTATGTATACACACAAACACATGGTGCCGTTTACCCACTGTTTTCTCCCTAACCCTGTCCTGGGGGGACACCTTATCCCCTCACATTGCTAAGTTCTTGTGCCAAACACTTGTTTACTTGCCCTTCCATAGTGAATTGTCTCTTCCTATAGCACATCTCAAGACTTGCCTGGAAGTGCCACAGAAGGGCCTCAAGTTGCGCCAGGGGATGTTTAGATTGGACATGAGGAAAATGTCTTTACTGAAAGAGTGGTTAAACATTGGAACAGGCTGCCCAGGGAAGTGGTTGAGTCCCCATCCCTGGAGGTATTTAAAAGACGTGTAGATGAGGCGTTGAGGGACATGGTTTAGTGGGCATGGTGGTGTTGGGTTGACGGTTGGACTCGATGATCTTAGAGGTCTCTTCCAACCTTAATGATTCTATGATTCTAAGGGGGCACTGAGATTGGCCAAATGTTGACTTTTAAACCCTCCTTGCCTTCCTCATTTGATTCCCCCTCCCCCCCCTCTTTTTGACCTCAAATGCCCTTTCTTGCTTTCCCACACTGACTGCAGGAGGATCCAGATCTGGTCTCCTCCCATCGTGTCTACCACGGTTCCTCCTCTCCTTTTTTACTGCAGTTCCCCTACGCTGCTGTGTCATGGCTGCTCTGATGTGTTCCTCTCCTACGTGATCCACTTGTGATGCCTTTGCTGCTTCCCAGTGACAATATTAATGCATTCTGCTGCTGCTGCCCCCTTCCATCACACTTCTAAACATCCCGTCTTTACTTTCAAGTCATTTCAAAGCTTTCCTCCCCTCTCCCTTCCCTGTCTTTGTCTAGTGCATCGCCCTCTCCCATTCTCCTCTCTGGTTTCCCACGTGTATTTGTCTTTCTCCTACAGGCCTTAAAGTTTCTTCTGCAATGTCCTCACTTCCCAGCTAATCTAGTAGTCACTTGTCTCTCAACTCCTCTTTCAATCCTCTTCTGCTTTTGGTACCCATAAGAAGGCATCAGATAACTGAGTCTTGGTGATGAAAAGGAAATGTGTAATAGAAGTCCTTTGTGAAATATAGCTTCACACGGCAGCTTTAGATGCTGTTTCAAAGATGAATGGCTCTGTGCTGCCTGAGGAAGCAGGTGCCCAAGCATCATCTTTAAAAAGTTGAGTTTTATATATATAAAAAAAAAAAAGTTCTCAGATGCTTTGCTGTAGGCTTGAAGGGCTGAGATGGCTCTGGGAAGCAGCTGAGCAACAACAGCAGGGCGGCCAGACTAGCCATCTCAGTGAACAGACAGCCTTTGCTCTTGGTGAGCAAGATATGCTCTCATGAGCACAACATTTCCCGATTCCTGACTTTCAACGTGCCTACCACACTTCTGGAGCTGACATCAGCAAATTTTTAACTTTTCTGGAGTTGGGAACTGGTTTCCAAAACCTTTGGATGCTGAGGTTTTCCCATGGCTTGGGAGAGAGGAAACAGAAATACTCATTTTAAAATACTTTTAATATGAAAGAGCTCTACCACATGTGCACCTCAGTAGCATATTTAGTGAAATCACTGAAGAAATGACTTGGAGACAGGGAGGAAGCCTTGCTGTGCAGAGCAGCTTCCACGAGTTGTAGGAAGGTGGAACTGAGTACCTGGAATTTTGCATTCATTATTGTGCTCCAGTAGCA
Source organism: Aptenodytes patagonicus (assembly GCF_965638725.1). Lineage (NCBI taxonomy): Eukaryota > Metazoa > Chordata > Aves > Sphenisciformes > Spheniscidae > Aptenodytes > Aptenodytes patagonicus. The sequence goes on from NC_134955.1 coordinate 71,132,717, forward strand.
GCCAGAGGTTTCAACTGAAATGGGAACGCCCATTAGGGCAGGTACCATAAAAATACCCAAGAAGGATGTTACTCACCTCATCCACCTTTAGTTTAGGTTTTAGTGCAATCCAGATATGTGGTCAAGGGATGCTCCTCCAACATGATCACTGACCAACACCTGAAGGGTGTGAGGTGGTGTCCTGAAATGGCACAGCTTTAGTCCTGTGAAGCCCCAAGTGGCTAAGAACAGGACGCTCTTCCCAATGGTCACGCATGTCTGTCTTACCTCTGCTGGAGGTCAAACGGTGCGAACAGCAATTTGCTTTACTGTGGCTGGCTGGCTTCAGTGCCTCTATGTAAAAATCCATATACGTAATGACTTCATATACATTCCCAGCAGCTAATGCCTGAGATTTGGCTCATTAAAATCCAAACGGCACACTAGTAAAATGGAGTCTACCAATGTACCAGATTTGCACATTGAAAAGTAGGATGCAGTCAGATTTTTCCAATCATTTATGAGCAATAAATATTCAGTAGCTTAGAATAAGTTCTTTCCTGCTTTTTGGCTGCAGAATGTGGAGGAAAAGCTTGGGGACGCATGGGGACAGCTCTTGTTAATGCTGAGGATACCCTTGCGTGAATGAAGTGGGCAGGGTTCGGTGCCAATGGCATTGGATGCACAGCGTTGATCTGCAGCAGCCCTGGGATTTGACGCATCACTCTTGCACAATGGACTCGCTGTTAGCAGCTGGAATAAGCCACTTGCAGCATCTTGCTTGTTTGTGTGCTGAGAGTGCTTCCTGCAGCTCAGCTTAATATGTAAAGCGTCTCTGCAGAGAGGAGGGTCCCACCAGGGAATAGTGGAGAACAGCTTTTCCGCAGTAGAGCCGCCAAAGTGGTTTTGTTCAGAGCGCTTTGTTTCAGCGTTCCCTGAATAGGGGTGATATTACTCATTCTGAAGAGCTTTGCAGTTTGGAGGACAAGATGGTTTAGAATTTGGCCCAATTTATATGGAATGGGTTTATTTCTGCAGTAATGGTTTCTTCTAGGGTGAGAGTGTTTATGGCCTTTCTCTTTGGAATCGTTGTTGCTCAGGCTAGACTGTCTAGACAGCTCAGTTTTCAGCCATATTCACCGTGTTGTGCCTCTACAGTGGATAATAGTATGTCAAAGCCATAACATTGTGTCGTGGTTTAATCTCAGTTGGCAACTGAGCACCACGCAGCCGCTCACTCACTCCCCCCCACCTGGTGGGATGGGGGAGAGAATTGGAAGAGCACAAGTGAGAAAAACTCGTGGGTTGAGATAAGAACAGTTTAATAATTGAAATAGAATAGAATAGTAATAATAATAATAACAATAATAATAATATTATATAAAGCAAGTGATGTACAGTACAATTGCTCACCACCCGCCGACCGATGCCCAGCCAGTCCCCAAGCAGTGGCCCCCCCGGACAGCTTTCCCCAGTTTATGTACTGGGGGAAAGCACATGACGTATACATGACGTCAGAGCATGACGTCACATGGTATGGAATGTCCCTCTGGCCAGTTGGGGTCAGCTGTCCTGGCTGTGCCCCCTCCCAGCTTCTTGTGCACCTCCAGCCTGCTCAGTCGGTAGAGCATGGGAAGCTGAAAAGTCCTTGGCTAGTGTAAGCATTACCTAGCAACAACTAAAACATCGGTGTGTTATCAACTTTGTTCTCATCCTAAATCCAAAACACTGTACCAGCTACTAGAAAGGAAATTAACTCTATCCCTGCCGAAACCAGGACATGTTGCCAGCTAAGGCAGGCTCTGCAAGGGGAAGTGACTCTGGTGTCTCTTTTCTTGGGAGGGAAAGCGGAGCAAGTCCAGTTCTGTTACTGCTGTTCAGGAGGGGAAGGTCCGTGGTCTGCTGCTCCTCCAGTCTGCATATCACAGGTGTGAGAGCCCTAGAGGTGTACCCAGGGGTCTTTGGTTCCCAGATCTGTCACTTCATTAAATGCATGCTCCCTTACCCTAATGTGCAAGAACATCTGGAGCATTTGCAGAAAGGAAAAGCACCAGGAAGCTTTTAGTTGCCTACTTCAAATAATACGTTCTTCAAAATACATTTCCTTTTTGGAGAAATAGCTGGTGATCATGCTATGTAAATACTATGATAATAGTTGTCCTCAAGGAAACAGAATAGGCTTTTCCCACCAGTTTGTGATTCCAGGTCAAATGGAAGACCTTGACCAGCGTGATCTTGTTTTATGTACCCTTTCCTTCAAGGACGCTCAAGAAGCATGGAGTGATTTGCCATGCGTGACATGTGGCCAGACCAAACACCACTGTGAATGAAGTTGTGGGTGGTGTTTTCCCATGCCGTTGTGTCTTGTAGTCTGTGCTTTTGCTCCCTTTGACAGCTTGGTGAGAAATCAGAATATTGTAGAAGCATAATTAATTTCAAGTAGATGCCTGCTGGGCCCTTCTGCACAGTCTTTGTGATTTTTAGGAAGTGTTCAAGCAACTTTTTTAGCTCATTTTAAAGACATTTGGAAGTGAAGAACTGATGACACTATATCAGTGAATTTTGAAAGGATGATTCCCTTTTGTAGGCTACTTACAAAAACGTATTGCATAACCTTATTCACTTAAATTACTTGTGGATCCAAAGTTGTAATACCTGCCCCAGGATTTCTGCGCTTCCCATGAAAACGATTAATTGAATTTGGCACTTGCAGGCCTGTGCCTTGCAAACCCCTCAGGAAGCACAGAAATGCCCCTGAAGCCTTTGGATAGTAGTAGAGGACTCCCTTGGCTGTAGCGGATCATAGTTTAGAGAGCACATATGGGCTAGGCATCCAGGGCTCCCATGGGTATATAGAGGCAAAAAGTAGGTGCCACTGACATATTTCCACTGCCTAAAGGGGGTTATGTGGAGAGTAATATCAGATGCTGTTTCTGGTTAGATATACAGCGTAAATATAATATACTGTGTATGAAGTGTGTAGGGCTGACGGGCAGCCTTAGGACAGCTATCGGTCCTATGGTTATCGTGAACCGGGCGTTTGCCCGTGGAGGGATTCAGAGGGAAGTCATGGGAACATCCCTCCCTTCTGGATCACTGACTCTGGTATCTCTGCCAAGGAGACTGTGTCACAATCCTTTTCAGAAAAATATCAAGCTCTGTAGTTTATGACTACTACTCTTCACAGAAAGGCTGTTCCAGATTTTCACTGCTTTAACAATTAGAAATTTTCTTTGAATTCCCAGCCTAGCTATATTCACAGTCAATTTTGTCCTATTTGTTTTTATGCCAGAATCACTCTATACTTTAAATATACATATTTTTCGTTCCCGCTAGTGATGTTTTGAGGTTGTTGAGACTGTTTTATCATGAAAAGCAATAGAAACATTTGTGGTGGTTTATAGTTAAAGTGATGCGGAGGTGAGACTTTGGCATCTCAATAAATAATGTCTCATTAGGCACAGAATCAGGTATTCAACTAAAATATAGCACTTCTTTTGATCTGAGACACATACGCTTGAGTTGCTGAGGTCCTCTCTAATGGTCTCTCCCGACCAGCTCTCTCCTGCACGCGAGGCAGAAGCAGAGGCAATGTCCTGTTGCTTAATGCTGCTGCCAAAATCTCTTCTGAGGTTTCTTAAAGTTCAAGTACTTCTCAAACAAAGTGTCTTGTGTTTGAGCTGAGTTGCCGGCAGAGATGATGCTGTTACCCAGCTATCAAGCCTCTGCCCATTTCAGGAAATACATTGACTGTAGGATCTAAATAAATCCCTTTCAAACAATCAGACGCGCAGTGATTACAAAAACCCAGGCATCCGCTCCCACACATCCCCTGGGAGCGCCAGCATCTGGTGTCGGCGCCTGCCCTGAGTAGAGAAGCTCTCACAGCCTACAAACCAAAAGTATACCAAAAGTAAACCAAAATGAGCCAATTAACCTCTAATGTGATCAAGATTTGGCTGAGATTTGCCAGCTTCTCCATGGCTTAAAAAGCTGACAGCTGAATGAATGCAGCAGCAGCGATGAGCATGGACGTGTTAGATGGGACTTGACCTAAGGCAGGGCATTCCTGCATGGGTGCTGTTAGAGTAACCCAAAGCGACAAGCTTATGAGGTTTCTTTTGTTTCTTTTCAGCTTGTCAGGGGATACAAAGTCCCAGAGAATCTGAAGCTGTAGTCCAGGATGCCTTTCAGACCTAAAACCCTCAGAGTAAATAATTCTGGCTGTATTAGTGCTTTGGTGGCTTTTATTGCTCATCCAGGTTTCAAATACTGCACTACGCTAAAATTGTCACTTGCTTTGACAGTTGGTAAGACTAATAGAGGGGAAAAAAAGAGTGTATAAATCTTTACTCTTTCAAGAATTCAATTTGGACTTGACTTTACTCATGAAAGTAGCCTGTGGAACGAGTCAAATAGTGTATTTACTCACATGTACTAAAGTTTATGGTTTCAGAACAATAATTTATCTGTGGTCACTTAGAAGAGATTTTCATGGTATCTTCAGTTATAGGATCTAAAATATGACCTGTTTCACATCTCCATGGGCAGATTAGGAAGCATGCTGGCCCGTTTTGGAGGTTGCTCCCCCTACATCCTGGTGTGTCAAGGCGCCGCGTAGGACAGTCCTTTACCTTTTCCAAGGATGCCTACTACTTGCTGAGATAGAAGCTGGGCCTCATCTGCCACCAGTAGCTTCAGCAGGAAGGAAGACCAGTCTCCACGTTGGCCAAGTGGAGAGCTGGTGATCCTCACTCCAGAGAGGTTATAGTAAGTATTCATAGCAGTTTTGGGAACAAGGAGGGATTTTTTCCAGGTCACATAACTGTATCCCAAATGTCCAAAAAGACCTGGTACAAAATTTAAGATGGATGGAATGAGTCTGAGGTAAGATGTCTATAGGATGTCTCTGTATCTTGATAGGAAACGGTTGTACCTTCCCATGCAGTAGGGTGTCTACAGCCAGGAGTCAAACTGTACGGTCAATTGTACAACTCCATTGCAGCCCCTTCTCTGTAGTTGGGTTGGGTTAGCCAACAAAACACTTTGACAACGTACGTGCATGTCTTCTCCCGCTTGCCCTGTGCCTGCAAGGGTGAGAAGGGCAGAGGAGGTATTTGGAAGCTGCCCTCTTCAGTGTTTTGTTCTGTAGATGATGTATTTCAATTTACATTTTGAGGGTAGCTTTACAAAGAAAAGCTAGAAGACTTTTTTTAATTAGAATAAGGAGGCTTAGAAGATGTTTAACAATGCAAAACCCAGTTTTCACAGAGTATCTGATTCAGGCTCTGTGCAGTCAGAGCTGCAAGCTCTTCGCTGGACGTGAGGCTTCCCAGGCAGGGCAGCGTCGTGATGTGGCTTTCATCACACTTTCCTCTGCAGCATGTGAGCACGTTGCTGCTTATTTGGAAGAGATTGTCTCGAAAGTGAGCAGCTTTCTAATTTTGAAGGACAAACTTATTTTTTCAAGACTTAAAGGTTGCAACTCATGATGTTCCCGCCACACTTGTGGCAGTCACATGCCGGCTGATTTCCCGTTCGTGCTGGCAGTGGCTTTGCCGGGGACCACACGGGCACGAGGAATTGCTGGCTTTGAGCACAGTTGTCCTGTCAGATTAGTTTCAGAGGGATTTGATGTGCCCACGATGATGACGTTGAATATATATGCCACACAGAATAGTGGCGTGTGTGGTGTCTCTTCTACAAACACCTGATCAAAGCCCACTGAAGACACTATGTGCATTAGACTCAATGTTCAGTATCTGTCCCCTCCCATCCATCTGGTACCCCAATGAGCTTTTGGGGCATCTTCCATCTGTGTTGGGCACCTTGCTCTGGTTTCTTGTGTCTAAAATTAGCTTTGCATTGGAGGAGCGAGTTTCAGGCCCTGGGTCTTTAAATACCCTCCAGAGCTATAGCTGTGGGACATTAACAGAAATTAGACCTGTCAATTGCAGGCAGGCTGAGCCTTGCCAGGAGTCTGACTTGGATTAACATTTATCTGCCAGAGATGCTCTGGGTTGTCCGAGTGCCTTGCCTTCCCTGATGACCCTCTCGGCACCCTGCACAGATAGAGGACAGGTTTGCCCTTTGTGGGTAGGGACCTGGGGTGCAGAAGATGAGCCTCTTCATCAGCCTCGTCATCCCGAGGAATTCGGCACCTTGAATGAGGCACTGACACGTGCTGAAAGGAGCTGTTTAAACTTACCCAGTGTCAATTCCTTTGACATTTATTGATATAGATACTAGAGGGAGGGTCTCCTCCTGCCTAAACGACTGCCCAAATCACTGGGCCAGACCCTCAGTGTAAGGCTTCCAGGTTAATTGGGTGAAACAGAAAGGGTTCAGCAGCTCCAAAAGAGTGGGGGAAAGTCCAGTCCCTGGTATACCTTGCGCATAGGATGCTTACGCAGTGATGAGGAAGTAAATCCTAGTTTCCCCAGAAAATGAACCCATTTTGATGAGATCCCTGAGGCAGCTCTGAGTCTGAGCTCTGGGCTAAACCAGAGCAGCAATTAGCTCAAGAAAGAGAGGGAGAAGATGGTGCAGCTTCCTCCCCAGTTGTGCATTGCTCAGGAATGTGCTGAACTGCTCAGTCCTGCCAAAGTCATGGTAGTCCTGGACATGCCCACAGCAAATCTTTAGGAAGCAAGAGGACTTTATGGTTGAAAACTCACATCAATAGAAAGTCTTTGCTCCTTTTTGGTTTTGTAGTGGCTGTACAAGGATTATGAGGGTCTGCATTTTGGACTTCTTTCCTGTTATGCAAGCAGAGAGCTTTCCTAGCACGCTTACTGGAGTAAAACTGCTGCCTTCAGCATGGTACTGGGTTGTTCTTCAGTCCTATTAAACTGTTCTGGCTTTCTATATTTCTGTATTAACTGTCTTTTTTTTAACTATACGTCACACTTCAGAACTTGCAGTGAACATGTGGAGCAGGGAGCTTTGCCACATAAAATATTAACAAATTGCTGAATACTCTTGAATGGTGGCTGGAAGCAATTTGCAGTGTAGTTCTCGAAACCTGACAGCTCCTGGAGGATTGCAATAGTGACATGCATTTGCAGAGCACAGCTACAGCATCTGCTACTGTTACCGAATGATCACCCCAGCAAGCCGTACTCCTTTGCAATCCACTTGACAGTTATTCTGGTTATTCCTGGTGAGTGATTAATATGTTGTTTCATGCAGCCCACGACAGGTGTTTGATTTGGGTAGTTCCATAGGGATAACAAGGTCTTGGATGTCTTAAAAGAATTGTTCTGGGAGTCCAACGTAGCAATAGAGCTCTGTGGGTAAGTGTTTGGTCTGCCCTGTGATGGAGGAAAGGCGTTACTGTTCTGGCAATTCAGGGGTCAGCTCTGGCTGTCCAGCTGGCTCCTTATTCATCCAAACATTTGAAGGCTTCGTGGACATAGCTGCCAAACATGTTGGACCGGTGGACTGCTGTCAGCAGTCAGGTATTCCTGTGATCTCGGGTGATGCAGGTGCACAAAACTTTTAACTGAAAATAATTGGAAGCCTCAGCCAAAGCCTGAATGCAGAGTTTTTGCCCCTGAAGCCATTCCCAAGCCTTAGACTGCTGGAGCATGGATGAATATAACCTAGTGGTGCTGCCTCAGCCTGACCCAACCCACTGAAGATCCCTCTCCAGACTGATGTGATGGTGTAACCACTGGGGAAGATGGGAACAACATGTCTTGAAGGCAGATCTGGGAAAACCCAAGCCTGAATTTTGGACTTTAACCACTTACATGCCAGAAGGGCTGGACCTAAAGTGTGAGCAGAGATCTGAATCATCAAGCTTGCTGTTGCTTTACAGCCAGTTGCCGCACTTGGTTCTCTGCTGAGAAAACTGCCAGTACAAGGCAGTTACTGCTTTGTAGGGGTAAGAAAGTCTAGCGGCAGATAGATGCATTAGCTTTCAGCTGTAATCCCCATGCATTTGAAGATATTTTAATACTGGGAAATATTAAAGTGTGCTCGAGGCAGCAAGATTTGCTGGCTAGTCGACTGCCCCTTGCAGTTCCTCGAGAGGCAGCTGGGGCAGTGGTGGTGGTGGGTGGTGGTTATATCAGATTAGATGCACGTGAAATGGCCCCCTTAGCGCTGAGTTGACACTACTAGGAATTGCAGGGAGGCTCACGGTGCATCTGTGATCTCAGTAGTGTACACAGGGCCCTGCAATTCCCCAGGCACATCCCGTTGCTTGATCTTTTAAGATTATGATTGAAAACCTTGCTGGTGGGAGACTGAGTTGTTCCCCTCTGTTCACCAACGGTCTCCTTGCTGGGGAAGGCTGATTTTTCAGGAGTGCTCAGCGCTCGCATCAAACTCAGCATGGGGGTGGAAGGAGCCACAATCCTACAGTGGGACGTAAATTAACTGGGATAGAATCATAGAATCAGAGTAGTTTGGGTTGGAAGGGACCTCTCAAGGCCATCTAGTCCAACCCCCCTGCCGTGGGCAGGGACATCTTCAACTAGATCAGGTTGGATGCCCACATAAGTGTCTAGGAGCTATTTCTAAAAAGGCAGACTCTGTATTGAGGGAGAGGGAAATTCAGAAGTACAGGAGAAGGTTGATATGAGAAGAACTGTTAAATCTATAATTGGAGAGAGCTTGCGATATTCTGTCCCTTTGCTGAAATTCAGGCTCCTCTTTTAGTTTAATATCCAGGACCATGAACTCACTCGCTCCTGAACAGCACTTCACAAAAGCAGTGTTTGCACCAGGTCATGCTGAGCATGGGCAGTGGTGTGTGTCTGAGCCTCTCTGTCCCGCCAATGCAGTTAATATTTCCCTGTGCAAGCTGAACCAAAGGTAAAATATAAATTGGTCCTATGCACGCATAGCTGGAACCTGTAGAGAGGCTTCATCAATCACGTTAGCACTGGAAAGAGGACTTGCTCCCTTCCTGAGCAGGCAGCCATGCTCCGTGCCGAGAAGTGATATAAATGCACCCCGTGCCTTGGCATTAGCTGAGGATGAGGGAGGTTGGTGAGCGTGACTAACGGTGGAGGTGAAGAAGCCTTTCCTGAGCTGTGCCTGTAGAGGTTGGTTTTACCAATAAGCCCCGCACAGGGACCCCAGCAGTTGAACCCATCCCAAACCTCTGCCATGCTTCGGAGACAGCAAGGAAGTTCATCCCACCAGTTTTGTTGCTCTTCGGTGTGGGATGGACAGCAGTGCTTTGGGAAGGGCCACAGCACCGTACAGTGATCCGAGAGCTTGCTGGAAGCCAGTGGGAGAGGGAGTTGTGTATGTGGTTTGGAGCGGGGCTGGAAGGGTGACCAATGTGATGGAGAGCAGCCCTTTCACACTGCACTCCCAAAATGTTTGAGTGATCCTAAAAGAGTGCTTAGAGAAGAGGAAGGGAGGAAAGATCCAGGGAGATGGGGGAGAAAATGCAAGGATGGCACAGCTGGCTGTTGGGATGGATGGAGATACAAAGCCCTGGTCAGAAGAAAAACAGATACCTGAAGGGAGAGGAGTAGAAAAGCAAAGTAAGGAAGACACGGTGAGATAAAAGACGTCCTGCTGTGTGTCACTTTGTGTTTTTTTACCCCAGTTTCCCTGGCCAATAGGTAGCTCGTGAGGCGTGCCTGGCCAAGCTGTGTGGCTTTTGAGGCACACTCAGAGCGTGGCTCCTTCGGGTCAGCTCCTCTGCTTGCTCTCAAAGCCTTTGACCAGGCACAGGTCTTCTCCTGTGACACTGTCCACTACCACAGAGTGGCCTTACGATGTCACTGATGTTTGTTTCGGATGATTCTCAGCTTTTGCTGGTGTTCACGGTCTTTGCAAAACTTGCTTTCCTGCATCTGTAGCAAGGGATTTGCTGAAGTGGCAATCACACTGGCTGCAAAACATGCAATTAAAATGCTACGTGCTCCTAACAAGCTGTGGCTGTCAGGACATAAAAATGGCCCATTTTCTGGTGTATTCATGGTCACCCAAGGTAAATGTCCATCTTTTGGATTTTTTCCAGTGTGCTGCTGCCTGTTGGGGATTACTTAAACTAGCGAGTACAGTGTCCTCATCTCTGTTACCAGAGCTCTGGTGGAAATTAGGGAACAACTGACCCATGCCGCTGAACCCGTGGGGAGGATGCTGGGGAACATTATGGATTTCCAAGTAAATCATCCAGAGAGGCAGCAGAGATGCCAGCAGAAGTAAGGAAGGACACAAGGAAAGCATGACGTGATCAAAACTTGTCAAGGAATATTGCTGAGGAGAGCCAGGACCAAAGCGGGGGCAGCAGAGATGTTCAAGAGCATTACTTTTTATGTCGCTTGGAGAAGAGAGCTGAAACGAGGAGACTTAGGTTTTGGTTGCCATAGGAAGTTGCTTAATCCCTCTATTCCAGAGCTAGAGCTACTGGCAGTTTGGGTTAGTAATACTTTGCCACCTCTTCAAAGCACTTTCCAATCCTTGGCTGTGATATGATGCAGGCATAAAGGTAGGGGGATAATTATTCAGCTGCCTATCTAATCTGTTTGATCTCACTAGTCTAATCTCCATTATCTTCAAAAACAGGCAACGGGTGCTTTTGATGCAGCCTGTGATCAGAAGCCACGCACAGAAATCGGGAAAGTAGGGCAGCTGGCCGTTTTCAAAGCGAAGCTGCAGTCTGTTCCTTGACTGTGTTCTGATCAGAAATAGGCTTTTTCCATCTACAAATGGACTTTTATCTTTTTTTTTTCCCTCCCCCCCCCCCCCTTACCCCTTACAACAAACAGCTTTTTTGGTAAAGTTGTGATGGCTGTTCAAAAGGCTTCTGCATTAGAAGTCCTGGGATGGAGAGACAGTATCTGGGGATTGCCTGCAAAAGCTGTGTTTGGTGTGGGCTTAAGAGGGTTTTTCTCTCTTGCACTGCAGTTTTTAAAATGCTTGTGGGGTAAAACACTTTGATCAATTATGATGATAATGACACAAGAGTGGAATTATGAGCATAATTATAATTACCATTTTTATGCACAGTTAATTAATCATAAAATACTACATTATAGAATTTTTCTGTTTAATGAAATTCATTATAGAGGCCCCTGAAGCCCTAAATTTAATGTTAAACAAATTAAACCTGTGTCTGGGGTTAGGGCTATTAGCACAAATGTGGCCTTGAATTAGTTGCTAAAACAGGACGTGGTGAGCCATTAGCCAAAGGGGTGGTGGTGAAGCAGCCCTTCCTGACCACAGATACCTGCTCCAGGTTGAGGGGAGTTGGCTTTTGCTTACCCTGGCATTTACTGCGGGTAGCTCATGTGCTAGCCGTTGAAAAGGCTGAGTTCATTGGCCTCTAGCCCAAAAGTTTGGAGGACAGTGTGTGCTTGGAGGAGAAAAGCTGGTCTTGAGGGATTGGTATGGAGGTTCCTGGAAGGTAATCCATCCCACATCTTATCGGGGATAACTTCTTATCTGTGGTCCAGGTTTCAGCTCTCCCATCAGGATGTAATGCAAAGAGAATAAGAGTATGGGGGCATGGCTGGACTGCCTTGCCAAAACACTTTTACAACTAGATATTGAACTTTATCAGTGTTACATATCAAAGACTTGCAAAGGAACCTCCTGGAGCATGCTAACTTTGTGGAAAAGCCCAATGTTTGAGTCGCATGACTTTGAAAGAGGAAAGGTTAAGTTTTAGGATGGGAAGGCCAGCTGGGAATAGGTCGCAATCAGCAGCAGTGTCATTGCTCCATGTCCATATTCTCTCCGAAGAGCTGTACTGATTTAAGGCAGGTTGTAGATCATACCTCACATTGCAACAAATCAAATGGATATCCTCTGTCCTTGTAATCTTGTCCTCGAGGTAGGTCCCAGAGGATGGGAGGCTTCGCTGGGTAAAAAACTGGCTGGACGGCCGGGCCCAGAGAGTTGTGGTGAATGGAGTTACATCCAGTTGGCGGCCGGTCATGAGCGGTGTTCCCCAGGGCTCAGTTTTGGGGCCGGTCTTGCTCAATATCTTTATCGATGATCTGGACGAGGGGATCGAGTTCACCCTCAGTCAGTTTGCAGACGACACCAAGTTGGGCGGGAGTGTTGATCTGCTCGAGGGTAGGAAGGCTCTGCAGAGGGACCTGGACAGGCTGGATCGATGGGCCCAGGCCAACTGTATGAGGTTCAACAAGGCCAAGTGCCGGGTCCTGCACTTGGGTCACAACAACCCCATGCAGCGCTACAGGCTTGGGGAAGAGTGGCTGGAAAGCTGCCTGTCGGAAAGGGACCTGGGGGTGCTGGTTGACAGCCGGCTGAACATGAGCCGGCAGTGTGCCCAGGCGGCCAAGAAGGCCAATGGCCTCCTGGCCTGTACCAGAAATAGCGTGGCCAGCAGGAGTAGGGGAGTGATCGTGCCCCTGTACTCGGCACTGGTGAGGCCGCACCTCGAATACTGTGTTCAGTTTTGGGCCCCTCACTACAAGAAGGATGTTGAGGTGCTGGAGCGTGTCCAGAGAAGGGCAACGAGGCTGGTGAGGGGTCTGGAGAACAAGTCTTCTGAGGAGCGGCTGAGGGAACTGGGGTTGTTTAGCCTGGAGAACAGGAGGCTGAGGGGAGACCTCATCGCTCTCTACAACTCCCTGAAAAGGAGGTTGTAGCGAGGTGGGGTCGGTCTCTTCTCCCAAGTAACTAGTGATAGGACGAGAGGAAACGGCCTCAAGTTGCGGCAGGGGAGGTTTAGATTGGATGTGAGGAAAAATTTCTTTCCTGAAAGAGTGGTTAAACATTGGAAGAGGCTGCCCAGGGCAGTGGTGGAGTCCCCATCCCTGGAGGTATTTAAAAGACGAGTAAATGAGGCACTTAGGGACATGGTTTAGTGGGCATGGGGGTGTTGGGTCGACGGTTGGGCTCGATGATCTTAGAGGTCTTTTCCAACCTTAATGATTCTATGATTCCTGCAGCATTGTTTTCCAGCATGGCTCTGACTCTGAGACATGAAAGTTTTTTTGGGTGTGTGTGTTTTTTTTTTTGTTTTGGTCCCCCCCCCCCCCTCCTCCAGGGCACTAATCCCATATTGCATTTATGCCAGTGTGGCCATGTTGATCTGTTACAGCTCTTTGCTGGAGGAGAACTGGCATCCAGGTAGCTCCATCACAGACAGCTCCAGTGAGCTAAGCAGCAGAAGGGCCAAAAAGCAGTGAGTTTGATCAGGAAAATAGTTAGAAGATAGACCGAGAGGAATGACGGAGGTCACCTTCACTTGCCTTTAGGTATGGGCAATATCACTTATGAATCTGGGCTAGTTATCTAGTTGCCTTTATCACTGTAGACACAGTTCACTTGGCCTGTTCTAGTTCCCCTTATAGGGCACGATGGGGCACGTAATCCATGAGCCTGTTTTGTACTTCTGAGGCCGACAGGGTCTGGATGGTGGTGGGGGTGGAACCTGCACTCAGGTTTGTAGGGTGGCTCAGTGAAAACCTCCCTGCTGCTCCCCTCAGAAAGGACTTGGGAGAATGCAACAGCATCCTTACAGCTTTCTTACTTACTGGTTGTCATGCCTTTTGCAGGGATAGTGGCTGGCACCCATCTTTCTAGTCCCGTTCAGTCAGTCTCGTCCATGTATACTGTGAAAGGCTTTCAGAAGTCGTATGTTCAGAGATGCCGTCTGTTTTTGTTTTTACCGGTGTCTGTGTAATGGGAAGAGCTCTTGGAGGTATTAAATTATCAATTTTCTCACAGGTACCTGGAGTGCTGTTACGGTTGTTTTTATTGATGTCTGATCTGGAAACAGATTGCAGGTTTTGTTGTTTTTAATATAATGTGACATGTCTCAGCATGCAGCCATAGTAATGTAATATAACAAGAGACAGGCCTATTCTGAAAGTACAGGCGTTGGTTATTGCCCTTTGGCCGGAAAAATTGCTGCTTCTTTTTTTTTCTTTTTTTTTTTTCTTTGCAGTTCTTAATCAGGGAAGCTAATTCAAACCTTTGCCAAGTTCTGTGTTTGTAACTACGTCATTGTTAATGCAACACATAATAGTACCATATTAACTTGTCTTGTGTGGGCATATCTAAAATCCAGGTTGTTGTCCTGGGAATCCGATAGTGTCGGGTAGTATGTTCAGGAGTCACCTCAAGGTTTTCTCTCAGCATCTGGAAATTCCATTTTGTCCACTTAAGAATTTTTGGGCTGCAAAATTAAATTTATGGTGGTGGCAGAACAGATTATGAGCTGGAAGTGAGGGTGGTCCTTGGGAGGTTTGGGAACTGGGAAGGGTCAGTGGTTATTGGGGTGTCTGCAAGGAGTCTCTGGGGTAGCAACCCTCTTTTTTTATTTTATTTTTTTGCATTGCATCAGAGGTGGTGCACAGATTTGTTGTTGGAAAGGAGAGGGGGGAATGCTGAGCTTATACTGTCGAGCCCAATGTTGACACCCTAACGTTTTCCAACCCATCACAAGAAGCTGGCCATGGAGAAGGATAGCTGGCACCTCCTCAGGGCAGCAGCATGGTCTGTAGCATCCTGCCTGTCTGCAGCCAGGATGGGCTTAGCCTGGATCCTGTTTGTGTGGTGGGACCAGGCGAGCACACAGAGAGCACTAACAGGACTACGTCTGCACATAAAAATACAGATATATTGAGGACATATATGAGCCTGCACATGCCTGAGGCTGGCTTTGCAAGATCCTAGCAGATCCCCAATTTGTTAAACTCCAATTTTATTGGACAGCAGGACATGCAAATGGGAGCGAACACACACTTCGCTGGCTGTGATGCTCTGGGAAATGTGTCTTTAATGTAGCCCTTGATGGGGATGCTGGGGGAAACAAAGTCCTGTCTATGCATGCTGAAAAGTAGTTGCTTATATTGTTGCATTAGTCCTTGGCTTTTTAAAGTGAATAATGCAATATTGTCAAAAAACCAAAGGTGACTTACAAGAGCGAGCCCTGCTCGCCAGGGTTAGGGTACCCATAGCCTATTCAAGGAGTAGGTACCATCAGAGTAAATGCAGCAGCCACCACTGCTAACCATGTTTCGTGGAGTGCTCTGCTCGTGAGGAGTGATCCCCTGTAGGACTGAACCACAGCCCAGTCTGTGCTGCAATTACTTTCCTGGGTAGCAGGAGAAGTGCAGGCTGTGAAGAGGATCCTCCTTCAAAAATACTTATAACAAGCCTACTCCTTTTTGATAAAAACACTTCGGTTTCATGTTCTGGGTTTTATTTTTAGCAGCTCTGCTGTGAAATCTGTCTCACTTAAACAGACCCTGCTCTCTGTTTTCACTGGTGCTTCTGGCATAAAGTCAATAAACTTATTATAAGAGAAATCCCTGGAGAATTTCACAGAACTTTGTTAGGTTGACAACACGTGGAAAAAATGCATTATAGATTATATCTAAACCGCACTGTTTCGAGGCATGCATTCAGGTAGTAAAGAAACTCATGGCTATTCTCAGCTGAGTACTTAAACCTGCAAATGGGAAGTGCTGGAAAGGGCATGGAGTCCTCTGCTCCATCCTCCTATGCCGTGGCACAGTCAGCTGGGTTCATAGCACTCCCATGAGGTGCTGGGAGGTTGTTAAGAGCAGGCTTAGAGAATCATCATTTAGAGGCTCCCTTCAGTACAGTGTTGGAATACAGTATGATAAAAATTAAACTAAACCTCCCGATGACCCCAATTCAGTCTGAATGCCTGCAAGAGAAAGACAAACACTAGGACTTGCAACTCATTCTTCAAAGGAGACCTATAAAACCTTCTAATGGCAGCCAGAAAGGTAAAAATTTATAGCTCTGAATATAAAAAGTCCTGAATTCAAGTGAGATATTGGCTTCAAGACACAATTCTTTTTTCCCCACTGCGTGCTTTTTGCTGCCCCTTACCTATGCTAATTTCTTGCCTTTCTTTTGGTAACACAAAAATGCTGATCACCATTTCTGTGCTCTACAGGTGCATTTTCCTCTCATTGTCTTATTAGTTAATATAATTAACTTAAACCTAGAGCAATTGTTCTTAATCTGTGCTTAGCTTGAGGTTTTCAGCTTGTGTGTCACACTTGAAAAGAAGCTCCTGTGCCTGCGAGTGTGCTCATTATACTTTCAGCTGCATCCAGTTGATTAAATCCAAGGTACTTCTTTCTGAAAACCTTGTCTGTCTAATAAATCTTTAGAGGTGTAAAGCAGAGATTCCGCACAACTCAATGTGTGTTGGCTGAGGAGCGGGGATTTTGAGGCTGTAATGCTGCTTTCGTTAGAAACCGGTGATGGGTTTGATGGACCTATGATGACAACGTTCAGAAGCTAATGGAAACAAACAGTGTTGGCAGTTTACATTTTTCTCTTAGAGGCGACTACAGTGATTTTCCTGATATTACTGTGCTGGCATACGAAGCAAAAATGTCTATCACTCATGCTGTAAATGCTGAGGGAAACTTTGGGGACTCTGATCATCTCTTATTCAGGAGCAGAGGGATTTCTTGCTATGGAAAATCTCATTGAAAAATCAGTTTCTGAGATCTCTCAGCTTTTCTGCCAGACACGTTCTGCCAGTTTGAGGGAAAAGAATAGTTTTGATAAATAAATCGTGCAGCAAATATCTGAATGTGAGGAACGTTGGGGAAAAAGACTCGTACTTGGAAAAATGAGAAAAGCGCTCCATAGTGCAGAGCGCGATAGGAAATAAAGCATATTGAGTGATTCTGTTTATAGGGAGAAAGATTAAGGCTCTTGTTTCAGGCAGTAGGCTGCTCCTGGCCTCCGGGTGGGGAGGGAGCTCCTTTGTCAGCATGCTTTTACAAGCTTTCAGGGGCAGAGATGGGTTTGCTTTCGGGGGTGGTGTGAAGCAGATCCACTTGTTCACTGTGTGCAGCACCTCTGAATGGTCCTCGTGTGCGATGTTCAGCATGGTGCCTGTTTGCTTCTGTTAGAGCAAAACTCAACTTTTCTGCCTCTTTTCATAGCACGCTCTGCCAGTACTTAGGCATTTAATGGGCACCAGTGCAGTTTGCTGCAGGGTGAGAGTTGTTCAGTGTTTAGAATCCATAGGTACACGCAGGGGGATCTTCTGGTGACATAAATACTTCCATGTTTGCTTGCAGCATGGCTCTCCTGCATGCCGTGCAGCACACCATCAGGGTCTTGACCCTGGTAAATAGGGGAAGCCAAGCTGGGATTCACAGATGTTGCATGCTAGTTTGTAGTTGGATTTTTTTTTTTTTTGACACCTGTTGTTGAGGAGAGCTTTGGGTCCTTCTCGTAATGGCCAGCAGCTGGCTGTGACCCATCCTTAGGCTGGGCAGCCCACATGGGTTAGAGCAGCCCAGGGGCCCCATGTGGGTGCTCAGGAGAGGAAAGTGTCGACACCTCTTTAAGATGATCTAAATGCACCAAAAGAAAATAATTGTTTTTAACCTTAATTCCCTTCCAAACAGAAAAATGCTTTGAACATCCTTATTCTTCACCAAAAATGTCAGCAGATGTTTACCCTTCCCAAAATCAGTTTTGGCACTGAAGATAAATAATTTCAGTGTATAACATCTTTGCTTTCAGAAGGAAACTTAGCTCTTGAGAAGGGAAGCCTAACCTGAAATTCTCTTTTGTGTGTATGCTGAGCGTGAAGCCCAGTAATTTATAATACTCATGGTATTGGTAACTTGGCAACTTTTAAATCATGAAAGATTTACACAAATGCTGCAGAGTTGGAAATGTTTTATGACATGTTCATTCACACTAAATCAGATTCTGCCTTTTTAGAGTTTTCTTTCTAGACAGTTATGCAAATGCAAAAAGACAGGAATGGATTTAAAATGATTTTCAGCGTTGGAAGATTAGCAGAAAGTGACAGACTGCCACGAAACACACTGCCGCCTCTGCTTCTGCAGACTTCCAGCGATGGGATGGGATGGGCAGTAGTGAGAAGAGGAAGAAACAGATTAAGGGTCTTAGTTTTATCTTCATTACTGGAACATTCATATGCTTGGAGGGGATGATGGGTCTGTTTTGCAAGGTGGCTGTTATGAAATTATAATTAAAAATGATTATATAGAAAACTAGTGTAGGGCTTGACTGTTCCCAGTGTGCAACTTCTCTCCTCACCCTTAATGGAAAATGAGCTAGGAAACTCTTCCTTTTGGTCTTGTCCAAAGACTGGACCCTGCAAAGCCTCTAAAGTGATAATTATCTCTTGCTCATGTGGCTGAGCTCATTTACTTCTCTGGATATGGAAGCTTCTACCACGCGAAGGGCACAAGCAGGATTACCCTGCCCTGTTGCTTCCCCACCCCAAATCCCCCAAATTGGAAGTGCAGTATTTAATACCACTGATCAAAAAATGACGCTGCTCTTCAGTGCCTGCATGCAGCACTGAAAAGCTCAGCTCTCCCTGTGCTCTCTCAAAGACTGTATTGCCCATAGTATTTTCTATGTGCTTTTAACTCACATGCAACTGCAATTCTTAATGGATAATTAATTGGCTTAATGTAAAAGATAAATTCATGGAAATGACCTCCTGAGTCAGAGCCCTGCTCCCTGCTAAGGTAGGCTGCTCATCATACAACCCCTAGGATATCTCATATAATTTGCAAAGAATAATCCCTTAAAAGGACTGGAGTTGATAAGGTCTGGTCTCTGTCACCAGCCTGGCTGTCCCTGACACAGGTGACATGTGAAGGACAGTGGTATGTTGTACTTGCAACCTTCACTTTGATTTATGAGTACTTTGTACAAGCATATGTTCTCTGAAAGCCAAAGAAGCTGAAGAAATCCAAAGATCCCCATGGATTAGACTTTTGAATTCAATTCCTGGTCAAATTTTCATTTGGGAGCTACTCAGGTTGTCCCAGTCACTACTTTTCTTTGAAAACAAGGAGATTAAAAAAAAAAAGAAAAAAACAACCAAATAAATGTCAGAGCCTTCCTATTTTCTTTGGAGTGCACTTGGATTGCTTTTACAGGGCGCTCTCGGCAATGGTCAGTCTGCCTGTTGGCCCAGCTCAATGGAGATCCTCTATGCGTTAGGTGATACCCGGGTCTGGGACTCTGAGGAAAACCCTAAAAGCACAAGCACTGCCTCAGCTCTGACAGCCCTTGCAGTAGCTAGCACTGAGAGATCCTGATCGACCACAGGGCATGGGGTTTGTCGTTCTTGAAATGTTTTCCTTACTTTCAGGACACGTTCCTCTCCCAGTTTCCTTTCCGCCTCTCAGATACCTCTGAGAGTCTACAAGATCTGCCCCAGAAAATACACCTCAGGTGAGGGAGGATTTCTGTTGCGGAAAAGCCCTTTTAATAACACAGGAGGTGTCATTTTGAATAAGTTTTTATGGCCATTTTTGCAGCTCTTATTATACCTTAGATCTAGAACAGATCCTTACAATTGCTCATAATTGCCAGTCTTGGGCACTTCACAAATCTCTCTGGGCAACCTGTTCCATTTCTCAGTCACCCTCACTGTAGAAAAACTTTTCCTGAAGTTCAGAGGGAACCTCCTGTGTCTCAGTTTGTGCCCATTGCATCTGGTCCTGCCACTGGCCACTGCTGAAAAGAGCCTGGCTCCATCCTCTCTGCACCCTCCCTCCAGGTATTTATATACGTTGATAAGATCCCCCTGAGCCTTCTCTTCTCCGAGCTAAACAGCCCCAGCTCTCTCAGCCTTTCCTCATAGGAGAGGTGCTCCAGACCCTTAATCATCCTTCTAGCCCTCCGTTGGACTCTCTCCAGTAAGCTCATGTTTCCCTTGGACTGAGGAGCCCAGAACTGGACACAGCACTCCATGTGAGGCCTCACCGGTGCTGAATAAAGGGGAAGATCACCTCCCTCAATGTGCTGGCAATACTTTGTCTAATGCAGCTAAAGGGTATCGTTCTCCTTTGCAGCAAGGGCACGTTGCTGCTCGTGTCCAGCCTGGTGTCCACCAGCACCCCCAGGTCCTTTTCTGCCGAGCTGCTTTCCAGCTGGGTGGCCCCCAGCATATATTGGTGCATGGCATGGTTCTTCCCCCAGTGCGGGACTTTGCATTTCTCCTTGTTGAACTAGAAAGCAAATGTCTCTTAATATTTCTGCATTAAGGTTTCAATCCCCTCAGAGAACTCGTTGCCTCTCAAAAACATTAACAAGGTCTTTTTCTGTGGTACGCGGCAGAGGCAGTGCACTTGCAGCTCCTGTGGGGAGGTGGATTGCGTACTGTAACGTGGTTTGGTTTCTACACCAATGCATCAAGCAGGAATCCCGTGCTCCCCTACATTTTCCCTAGGGCAAAATCCTTATACCTGCATTTAAAAAAATCTTCAAAGCGTCAAGGAAAGTTTTCTTAAACATGGAAACCTGTTGAGAAGATGTAACAAAAGGTAAGGTTGTCCCAGATGAGAAGAAAAGATACGTATAGGCTATGACCCACTTAGGGATGTTTATTGATGGAGCGTTTCCATCCTCTGAACGGCTCACACTCGGAGCAGTGGCAGGTTCAAGAACATGCTGATAAATATTCTGCTGTCGATGGCGAGGCTCTGGCTTTTCCCATACATTTTACTGGAGAGGTGGTGGCACTTCTAATGGCAACAAGTAAATCTTCCTGCTGATATCTTTAACCTGTTATTTTTCCTCTTTCCTGTGAATAGCTGCAGGTTGTGTGAGTGATTATTCTCAAACTTCTTACAAACTCCTCAGTGTCAAGGATAATGTGTGTATGTAAACATATATCTAGGAATACAAAGATAGTGTATAGAGAACAAGCTCTTCATTCCATATCAAATCTCTCCTTCCAGCTCAGGCTGGCAAAGGAGGGAACAGAGGGTTTCAAACCTTTCCAGGTTCCTATAATCTTTTCATATTTTCCATGTGCTAACATACATTTAAGGTGTGAAAAGGGGCAGGAGAAATCTCCTTTGGGTGGCTCGTCCTTGGCACGTGCTGTCTTGGGTTGCTGTCTTTGCAGGGCTTGTCTGACTTCAGATGTAAGCACATGAAACGCCAGACTCGGAGGGGTTTTGCAGTGTGTAGGAAAGGCAGTGCCACAAGTTGCATTGTCTGATACCCCACGGCCCAGAAGAGGAGTCGGGGTCGGTCTGTGATGGCAGATGCGGGTGGACTTTTATTTGGGCACTGCTGATGATGGTGATGGCTGCTCTATCTGCTGTGCCATATTTTCCACCCCAAAAGGCTGGCTTTGGTGCTACGGAGAGCAGCACGATTGCTTGGACTGTGCCTATAGCACTTGAGAGTCCTTTCCACGTCAGCGGTGATTAAACCACCCTTCCCAGGAGCTGGTGAGGTGGAAAATGCTGTGATTACCAAGCTGATATCCTGGGATTGCTATTGACAATCAAATTGGGCGATTCTCCTCTGGCTGATTAGACCAGATGTGCAGGACATTTTTAATAAACTGCAAAACAATTGAGATGATTTGATAGCAAAACTGAAGAGAATGGATTAATAATTTAAGACTCAAGCAAATACCGTCTTTGAAAGTCATGTATTCTGGCAGGTGGGCTTGGGCTCAGCAGCCGTGCTGCCCTCGTGCTCCAAAAGAAACCTGGCAGACCTGATCAGCCCCGTGCCTTGTGATCCAGTTAAACTATAAACCCAAATCTAGTGCTCCGACTCCACGTTCACCTCCTTGATTTGCCTATTGAATGAAGTGCTGGTGCCGATGGGACGAGGGGTGTGAAGGGACAGGCTGAGGCAGGGGGTCGGTTGGGTGGTCGGGGCATTGCGGGAGGTGCAGCAGAGGTGCTCGGTGTGGTCAGGTAAATGGAGAAACCTGCTTAATTAATACACTATGTGCTAATCAATGCCATCGTTGCATCTACTGCAAACTAAATCTGTCAGGTTAGATGGGGTAAGCTGTGGGAATGTATGGGAAAAGGTGCTTCTGCTGTGGTGGAGAAGGGCTTTGCTCTTTTGCTCCAAACTGGGCCCACTCCGATTTGTCACTCTCTTACAGGCTTGCTCCAAACCGTTTCCGTCGATGTTGTATATGCATTTGAACGTTACTACTACTTTTATTTTTAAAAGGGAAACAGCTAAGCAGAGCAGGTGTTCTAATAAATGCTGACACAAAGCCAAGTGTCAGACTGTCCAAATCAGTCGGATCAGGGAAACGCATTAAAGAAATTAAATTTCATGAAAGCTTATTACAACGGACAATTAGTGGGGAGCAGGATCCTTATCAAATGGCAACTACATCTTCAAAATACAAGGGAGCGCTGACATTGGGGTGATTAGACCAGAGGCTGTGGGTCAGGCACTGTGTAATTAATTTATTCCAGAGCTTGCATTGAGAAATCAGATGGCAGTATATTAGAAACGCTGTAATTATATAAGTATGGCTTACAAGACCATTTGCAGGAAACTGTTACGTTCATGTGATATCCTGTCTCTGGACATGTTGAGCCACCCAGTCTGGTGCAAGATGCTTCCCTACATGACCTCCCTGAGAAAGATGTTCTCCTTCTACTTGGATATCTTCAGATCTTATTGGGATTGTGTGTTTAAAACATTGTCATGCAGTCCAATTAGAGGCACTTTCCTTTGATGGGCTTGAATAGAGATATTTAACAGAAATACTTGTTTAGCACCAGTAGGCAGTCAGGCTTTTGCTGTGTGAATCCCTTTAGAGGTCTGGGGAGCAGCTGGAGGCTGTTGCTGAGTTCAAGTAGCTTATTATCTGTACATGAGGGCTGTATTTCATTTCTATGCTTAAGGAGAGGCAAAGCACCACATACTTTGCTTCTCTTTCTGAATATAAAGACAGGAGGCAGGCTGCAAGTTTCTCCAGGCGTGTTGTGTTATTCATGCCAGAAGAGATGCGGGCAGTTCATGAGAGGAGGTGAAATGAGTTATGTGCTTTTCCAGAACAGTAATTCCTAGGGCTTTTGGTTGCTTTGTTCAGAAAGTTTACGTTGTTTTTTTTTTAGTCTGAATGCCACTTTCAACTCTTCCTTTCGAAGCAAGGGTTTTGCTAGTGATAGCTTTCTTGGACTATACAGCACGGGTGGCAAATGCATTGGCTGCCCATTTCTGCGTCTTACTGTTTCTGTTTGCAGACTGACTTTGTAATATATAACATAAAAGCAGTAGATCAGACACACCTGATTAGAAAGAAAAGATTAATCTTTCCTAGTGTCCTGTTTCTGGCAGTGATCAAAAGCAGAACCCTGGGAATAAGAGAATAAGGCAAGTAGGTAGAGATGTGTCCTCAAAATACTATCCCAGAATTCAGGAATTTACTTCTTGGGCATTTCCTGACCCAAGATTGGTGTCTTGGTGTTTAATAATTATCTAAGTCATCTCTTTAGTGACTCTTTTTCGTCTTGCCTGGAGGAAGTGGAGGGTTGACATAGTTGTGGCTCTCCAAGGGGCAGCTGGTGCCCCTGGGAATATGTGCAGCACCATGCACACAGTACTGTGTACAAAGCTCCCCTGCTCAGGAGGGGATGCCACTTCCAAAATTATCCAGAAAACATCTCCCAGGAAGGTAAAGGACCACACCACAACCCACTGATCTATCTGTAGTGGTCTGAGCGTCCTACCTGGCTTCTTATGCAGGCCCAGCACGATGTTGTAGTGGTACTCATTGAGACACTTCTCAAAGATTACAAGGATCTGAAAGACACTGTTAGAGGCTTATTGGTTGTTCTAACAACCAAAGTCTTTTTCTATGATATTTCTCATGCACTGGTTGCAGCTGGAGAAAATTAGCCATAAAGACAACTTGATTTTAGCTTATGATTAATTTGTTTTTTAGAAGTTATCTCTGTTCAATTGCCCTTCTGGGAATTTCTACATTAAAACACAAATTTTTTTTTTTAAGAGTCTGAAGTTAAGAAGCTTTTCAGGTGCTTTTTGGTAGAGGTGCTCACACACACACACACACACACACACACACACTCTCTCACTCACTCACTAGATTATGCAGCAAATTCTGATTTTTCATATAGCATATGAATGCCATATCATATGGCAAGCTTTAGCTGACACAACACAGCTCAGGAAGGGGCAACATGAATTGACTGAATTATAAGGTGAGATATCTCTAAATGCTGCAGAAAAGTGTTGTTTTGAGGAGCATTCCTTCACATTTGAGAAGTGCAGGAGATGCCTCCCTGCAAGGCTCCCATGATGGGGCAGTGCTGTCCCACATCCTCTGTGGAAATCCTGTCAGAGGCTGGTCCTGAGCACCCAAGCGCCAGGCAGGTCATATCCATGATCCAAAATGAGCGGGCATAAATATCTTCCCACCCTGCACATGCCTGTATAGCACAAGAAAGTTATTTTAGAAGAGTTTTTTAGTGGTTTTAAAGAACCGCCTTGGTTCCTTACCTTGCACGTCACTGCCTGTTAAAGCCAGTTGCATTAATTACCACTCCGCAGGATTGAGAGAATATTAAAACTAATAAATGTAAAACATGTTTCTATCTTTCTTTATGTATCTATAGAGCTGGGCCTATGGGCAAGCCAGTTAACCTCTCTGCCTCATTTTCCTCATCCATAAAATGAGATTAATAATCACTTATGTCACAAGAATATTTAGAGAATTAATGTGCTTTGAAGGTGAGAAGTGGGCTATGAATAGTGAGCATAGTGAAATAGAAGGGGGGAAAAAAAAGAAAACCTTCCTCAAACAAAAATTTGTTTATGATATCTCTTTTAATGGAAGTGTTGGCATGAATTCCTCCTGTTCACTGGGTTAAGGAAATATAGGACTGAAGAAAAAGTTTCTAAAGGAGTCATTTAGTTAGTTTGCATTTGCCTTGATTTACTCCTTGTGTTTTATGCTTCCAGCACCTCTGTACATCTTTGCAAGGGATTGGTTCCTGTGTTTTAAGTATTTTTTGGAAGCAGAGGCGTCTGAGCATCAGGACGTGCACAGGAGGGGGTTTCTGAGGGTGTCTGTCTGTGGCCATTGAGCTGAGCCTTTTTTTCTGAAGTGGGCAGCATAATTCCACTGCTATAAAGTGGAGCAGGGCAGGTCTGTGCATCTGCTGTACGCCCACCCCTCCCCACCCACGGTCGCCCAATTGTGTCATTACCTGAAAAACCCCCACTGTGGACAATCCTAAGTTTTTGGGAGTCCTTACAACAGTTCCCAAAAAGCCTTGTTGGACATTCCCATATAGTGATTTTTTTGTTGTGTGATGGTGTCTAGAATGAATGTCACAGATTTTGAGTATCTTAAGTATATTTTGATTGTGAGTATTAAGCAAGATAAGGTCATTAGATGTACAGGGAACTGATGAAAGTACAAAATGTGAGGAGAAGCTGGTGTCCTGCCCCTAGGTTTCATGCTTGTGCCATTTCCAGTTCACCACGGGAGGAGTTACAGGCAGAGCGTAAGTCTTCAGAGAACATAATTCTTCTGTCTGTCTTTCGGAATACTACTCACAGAAATACAGGCACAATTAGGCTAAGAGCACTGAACAAATGTCTCTAAAAGAAAGAATAAAAGGATGACTCATGCTATTTATTCTCCTACAGCATAAGTTTATATCCCTCTATCTGATAGCCACGTCAAAAATATGAATCATTTCTGCATTAGCAAAAGCCAAACTTGGGTGCTGCCGGCGGTACACTTACAGTTGTGTCAAAATGAATCACCGTCACAGGGTTGTCTTTGTCATCCCGTAAAAATTATACCCATGAATTCTAGGCACTCCTCCATATTTGACATGAATATTTATTCACGATTAAAAAGCACTTGCCCAGCTTTGTAAGCGGGGGCGGGGGGGGGGGGGGGGGGGGAAGTTACCATTGGTGTTTTGTGATTCCAGCTACCATGTTACGGCTTTGTGGTTGGCATTAGACGGCAGAGCCGAGGGTGAAAGTGTGTGTGAAAAAGCTGCCGAGGGCGTTATATAGTGTGCAAGTGCGACTGTGCTCTTAGCAGTGCTTTGCACTTTTATGCCACCTTTTCTTTTAAAGATGATCTTGGAGCTTTACAAGCCTTGAAAAGGCGCTCTGTGTTCCTGCTGAGGCAGCACAATGCCCTTGTGCGGCTGGATTAACTGAGGCACAAAGCAAGGTTATGATTTTCAGAAGTGCTGAGCCTCCGCAAGTCTCAGACCCCGTGTGGGCTCTCAGACAATCAGGTCCAAATGACTTGTTTAGGGCATACCCTGAATTTCTGTAAGAGCTGGAAATAGAAATCCAGGAGTCCTGACCTCTATTCTTGATGTTAAACCCGTAACCACATTTCTTCTTGCTACATGTAGTAAAATGACCTTCAGCTGAAGAAAAGTGAAGCATCAGCAAAGTCTGTTCATAACTGGGATGGTTTGCTGAAGATGGCCGTTAAAAGAGAGTTTTGAAGAGCAAACACAGCAGCGTTGATCTGCCGTGCGCTGCTGGTGTGGACTGGAACGTGTGTGGCAAACACCCTTGGGACGTGGCAAGCGCAGTCCCAAGGGCTTCCTGGGGGATGCTCCATCTCTTTTTAGTGAGAAAATGGAAAAGAAACCCCTCTTTGAGCAGCAAGACAGCACACAGGCTGGTGTTTCAGACACTGTGGTCTGCAGCGCTGCTCCTTATGAAGATGTCAGCCCATCCACACTGTAAATTGGCACATTATATGCTTCATTAGGATACAATATCAGGATGGGGAACTGTACTGGCAACAATATGGTCCGAGCATCTGCGCCACAGCTAGAAAATGGCTGATGGTGGGCATGTACCGCTTACATCTGCAGCTAATTCTGGTCAAGGACTGGAAATAATTATGTAAACTGCACCAGCTTATATTGGGAAAGGCATAGCTGTTTGTGGTGTGTATTACCCATGGACATTTGATGGGTGGAGGTTCCAGGTGGCAGTGGGAAATGTTGGATACATATGATCTGGGATGCATGGAGGGGAGAAATTGGAGAGGAGCTGCATCGGGGACAGCATCGTCTCCAACCTGAATTTCCTTGCACTGCTTGCGAACTGTAAGAAGGGTTTTGCATATTTGGCACTGGAAAGACTTCCCTCCATGGTCCATAAAGTCCAGTGTGCTGCCTATGCCCAGAGCAAAGCTGGACCTGAAGCTCCTGCAGATGTTCGTGAGCTAGCTCTGCTTGGCTTGGGCAGGTCCCACGAGCAGTGAGCATGGAGCTCAGTTTCTCCTAGGGGTTTTGGGCCGAGTGTGAAGCTGGGTCAGATTTCTCAAGTGACATATTGGCAGCGGTTGGGATATAACCATGATCACACTGGGCAGCATTTGCTCACATGGGATCGCTGTCTTGGTGCAAATCAGTGAGGTTTTCGCAAGGCTCACCATATGCTGGAAGAGAAAACTGACTTTTTTGTTTAAAGCTGGATTATCATCCTGTTTTCTGTTTTCCAAATCTTCCCCGTGAAGAAGTAGGGGAAGGAAGAAAGGCCCGTGCCATCAGCTGGTGCAAAACCCCGATAATCTTTTGATTGGCTTTGGCATGCCGTGCTGAGATGATTGCTTGGATGCCTGTTCCCTCATTTCAGCCCTGAGGTGTAAATGAATCTGAGCTACACAGTTGCAGGGCAGTTTACTTGGGGTTTTGGCAATCCCACAGCTAATGTCAAGGGGATTGCCATTATGCAGCTTGGAGGGGTTAACGCTGTTGACTAGGGGAGAACATCGATTTTGCACCTCCTCCAAGGGAAGGAGAACTGACAGCCTGTAATTTTTAAACTGCTGGAAGGAGGGGTGAGAAATGGTAAGCTGCAGAGACCCTCGCACAAATATCAAAATGCCCAAGAACGGTTATCAGTTGTGGAAACTATTATTTAATATGGCTTTTGAATTGCAGGAAAGCATTGCAAAACACTGGACCCTTCATATCGTTAAGTGATAAGCTATTTTCTTGGCAATGCCACGTGTCCTAAAAGTTATAAATCAGAGGTACAATTATTGCGATAATGGATAACACTCAGCATCTGAAATGGATTTAGTTAAGCATTGCTAAAAGAAAAAGAAATGAGAGGTGTAAATTAAATCTCCATAACGATGAGGGATTTGCATGATATCAAATGCTAAGATACACTATTAGCTGATAAATAACCCTTGTGCTGGTTACCTCCGGGAGCCATGTTTGCATTTTATGATAATTATTTATTGTCTTGGGGCATTTACTAAGGAAAAAGCCCAGAAAGTTAACAATAATTAAACTTCAAGATGAATTGAGACTTTGTAGACATAAATCTTTTCACTTATGCCAAGCTGTAACATTTTATTAGCATGATATCAAATAATTTATGGAAATATTGCCAATTATGGACATTTTCATACAAATGAAACAAACAATACTGACAATAATGGAGCAAGTAGCATCTTTTGATACTCCATGGATGCGACTATGTTATTAATGAAGAAAACTTCAGTTAGTTTAAGAAAATGCCAGAGCCGTTTTTAACGAGAGGAAAGCTCCCGTGAAATACAAATGAAAGCTGAGAAATTAATATGACCATCACGATCCTGCTCCCCCCCGAAAAGTGTGCTTGATCTGGGTCCTCTATCTTTAGGTGCTCTTAGATATGAGAGTGGGAGAGCAAAAGCCCTAATCCCAGTTCTTAAACTGATTTGCTGCGTGATCTCATGTGGGTTATGTGACCTATCTGGATTGGTTTACCCCGTCTCTAGATTAAGTTTTGCTAAAGGGACGATGGCAAATAAGACAACAATAATTGCAGGTCTCTACAGAAGTCATCATCAGGCCATCGATGAGGAGGTGCGGGAGGATATTTCAGGCCCCCTTCCTCCTACTCCCAAATTAGGATGTATTTACCCACTGCAGGAGGTGAGGATGGATGTGTTGACAGAGACCCGTGCTACCACACTCTCCTTAAGTACCAAAGCCACCCTTCTACATTGTTTAGAAGCTGATTTGTAACCTCCACATCACCACAGCCCCCTAATTCACTCAGGGATTGCCTTTCATAATCTGTAATTGCTCCTTGTATAGCACAGAAGTTGTTGGGGACATCAGTGTCCTCCTAACCAGCAGACTGGAAAAAACCAGGTATAGCTACTGGAAAAGGCTTTGGGTTTCTGACAACAAAAGGGAGGTTCAAACTTTCATCAAAAAATAACATATCTATCTCCCGAACACCTCGACCGAGGTAATTTGTCAGACTTGCCCTGGCATAGGACCATGCCTGTGATATATTTGGCAGGTTGGTTTGCTTTTGACAAAGTTGAGGAAGTCAACTGGGATACCAGGTTGATGTTGTAAGACTCGGTCTTAACGATGAATGCGATGAATTGTTCAAAACAGAAAGGTAAAGGCTGAGGGGATTTGTATCGATCAGGAAAGATCAGAACAAAAAGGATGTGTTGGAGGGTTCATTTTTTTCCTATCCAAAAAGAAGGAGCCGGCTATAAATAGATTCTGTAGTTTAAAGAAATAAAAGGGAGTAAAATCTTTTGATTAACTTTAAATCCTGACAAATGGAGAAGTGCTCACGGCATTGATAAGCCGAGAAAGGCAAAATGTTTTTTCTGTCTGTTGCTTGGCATTTGGGGGAAGCGGGATTCAGGGGAAAGGAAGGCTACTGCCGCTGTGGGGGAGCGAAAGCCAAACTGCTGCTCCTCAGCCCAGCTTGCGGGGGTCCCCGTCGGCTTGAACCCCCTCTGAGCTTTAGGATCCAGATGCGTTTGCTTTTCATGGGCTTTCCTTCTCCTCCTGGCGTCTGTTCTGTATCACCCAGTGCTCTGCCTCTGGCCCTGCGACACCTCCCTTGGATTATTCAGTGAAGTGCATAATTATTTCGGCGTACCCAGGTAGCTGTTACTGGAAAGTAGGAGCTGAGTGAACCGTTTACATGGTATTTAGCTGTTTTCCTGGTTTTGTTACTGTTCCCTGGCCAACGTGTCGGCATAGCAAAAGGAAACATCCTTTGGACCGGTGCAGCAAAGGTGTGTGAGCATCCTGTAGTGAGCGGGTTCGGTGCATCCCTGTTGCTCCGTGTGGACCTGGGGACCGGTCTCCTTTAGTGCTTCCATTCAGCAGCAGGAATTTGTCCTAGCACGTAGGATGTGTCTGGCTGAACCGTGGGCTGCAGACTTCCCCGCCACACCGAGACGGCCCCAGCTCCTCTGGTACCAGTGGCAGAGAATAGGTGTTTTCGGGTTACGTTTGCTGGAAGGGACTCGTTCCTCCCACGCTGCTGGAGTCTCGCTGCCTGGCTCAGCTGCCGGTGCCCACATGGTAGCTGTCTCCATCTGGCTGAAGGGATCCCACAGAGACTCTCGCTCCTTCTGAAAACAAGCTACGTTAGGATTTTAGATATATTGGGAATTTTTAGCATTGTTTGCATGTGGCCTAGTGGGGAGGCAATCTGTTGTTAAGCAGGACAACATATGGTTTTATTAAAAAATAAAGCCTGTTTATAGCTTAAAGTAAAGGCAATAAATTTCTGGTTGTTGGATTGAATTTGTATCAGTAAAAAGGAGACTTCATGTGATACAAGAAAAGTGATACCGTAATTAAACATAACTGTAGGAAAGTCTCATTCCTACAGGGTTTAGGCAGGGTGTCAGTACTCTGGGAATGATTAAATCCCAATATTCAATGGTGGCTTACGGAGAACTTGATTTTTGGGTGCCTGAAACTTCAGGTTTCTCTTTTGGGACTGCTCAATTGGGATAAGGCATGTGCTTTTGTGTTGCTGAAATTAAGGCTCAGGATGACCAAAAAAAGAAACCCCCAAAGAGAAACATCTGAAAGTGTTTGCCACACAGCTGTGCAGGGATGGTGCGATCCTTCCCTGGCACGCTGCACTGGTGTGGCATGGTGAGAGCATGATGGCCCCTTTGTTAGCAGAGAGCCCAGGGTGCCCCAGGCTTTCTGCACAGCCTTTAACATTAAACAAAACAAAAAAAAAAAGAAAAAGAAAAGTAAACCAAAATAGACAAAAGCTTCTTTCGGTGCTGTGGCATCTTCCTATGATGGGGATGGGGGACTGTGCAGCAGAGGAGCAAGCGACAGTTTTATAACAGGTTGTCTGAGAGTTTGCGTGTCTGGAGGTAGAGGAGGAGATCGGCTGGAGAAGAGAAATGTGGAGATGACAGCTGGTTAGGGCTTTTGAAAGAGGATCTCAAAATATGCCCAGTGTCCTTAGTAGGAGGCACGTAGCCATAAACACAAAGTGAACGGCTGGCATAGTCCCTGCAGTGATTCAGCTCAGCAAAACTCAGCCAAAAAAGAGGAAAAACCAAAAGACATCGCAAGGAACTCAGAGTCCATCGAAACTTGGAATGGAATAGAAGATAGCAATGCAGCAAATCTTGCGGTGAATAAAACAATTAAATGCCATTTATGGCAATGTAAAAATAGTGATTCCTTGAGCAAAGACCAGCTGTAGAATATCCTGTACAGCTAAAGGTAGTTCTGCTGCCTGGGGTTGCTTTATAATCATCTTCCTCGTTTTTGTCTGAGTGTTTTAATTAACCTTTTGTGCCCTGATCCCACATTGCTCTTCATCTGTAGCTGTGCTCCTATGGAGTTATGATCCTGATTAGCAGTGCAAAGCAGAACTGGAAGGCAGAGGTTTCCAATTAGTCTGTCTCCACACAAATGAACTCCTTTGCTAGCTATCCATTGTTTGCCATAACATTAAATTGTTTCTTTTTAATTTAAGGAATGAAGATAAGACCTCTCCCTGTGAATTTGTAAAGGCTCATTTACAGAAAGCTTTAGTAAAATAATACACGATCTATGGAATAAAAATAATGATTTAATTCTAACGAGCAGTGTGACAAGACAGTACAACGCGGATCCTTTGCTACCATGTATTTTGAATTACTCTCTTCCAACACGATAGTACTCTTACTCCTCAGTTTGTGATTTTAAATTGCAGGTACTTAGTGTTCAGCAATGACTCCTGGCTGCTGCCAGAGTACGCTGGGAGAGCGCGTGTGGCTGCAGACCCAGAGCACGGCCAAGGTGCGCTGGTGCGTAAACTGCGAGGGAGGCGAGACCTTGGTCTGACTCTTGGGTGCCACAGACTGTGTGAATTCGGAGGGAATAAAAACCTGGTTAAGCAGTTTGGAATGTTAGATCTTACAAAATAAAAGTGAAGGTACGAACAGAGCCATGAGGTTGGACATGCTTAACAGTGACAAATAACGTGGGTGCGTGGTTTTGGGTTTTTTTTTTGTTTGTTTGGTTTTTTTTTTTGCTAATGTAGCTTGTTTCCTCTGAGTTCAAGGTGACATCACTATGTAACTCTCAGGAACAGCAGGTAAACAAATCCTCTGGGCTTTTAACAGATAGTTTTTGAATGATTCATCATCTGGCCTTGTGGCTCAGGGCTTCTTTTACTTTTTGTCTTGTGCTTCCTCTTAGTCAGATCCCTGATCCCTTAGAAATCTGTCCCCTGGACACTTGCATTGGCTTCGTTGTCTGGAAGGCAGCTCTGTGGTCTGTTATCCTTGGAAAATGAAATGCTCTTGGAAAACGAAATTCCTGCGCTTACCTTCTGTAACTGCATCCTCATTAAGATTACCCAGAAGAGCCTCGGCTTTGTAGCCACCTACCCAATTTATTTCGAGCAATGTTCAGTCTTGGTTGCAAACTGCTTCTCCTAATAACCAGGCAATCATGGCCTGGTTCCCAGTATTGTGAAGAATATAATTAGTGCTTTACAGGCAATAGCCTGCCAAGCTGAAGATTCACCAGCGACTCACAGCATACAACAATATAAAAGTGTTTTCCCAGTGAAACCTGCTTCCCTGTGCTGCGAGCGCTGGGGCCGGGGCTCCAAAGAGCCAAAGAGCTGCTTGGGTGACTTTCCCATCATCCATGCAAGTGTCTGGGCTCCCTCTGCACCGACCTGGTGTGAATGTGGGGTGCTCGCTTGCAGGCTAGAGGAGCCAGCTCGAGGGGGCCAGGAGAGCTGAAAAGGGCAGGACCTATAAAAGGAGCTCTGCGGTGAGGAGCAAGGCAGGAACTGATGTCTAAGATGGATCAAGCAACGTAGGAGGGGGTCACTGTGATTGCTCCCATATATTTGCCTGTATAGAGGGGAAAGAACCCCCTCCTGTTCCCCCATTCTCACCCCGTTGATCTGAGTTATTTTGTGCTGAGATTTAGTCAGAGCCTCGTATGAGCAGTCTTTCTACTTGGGCACCCCATCATGCAGAAATGTTTGGCCATCTTTTATGCTTTTATTAATTTTTGTTTTTTAGTCCAATGTTTTCTGTTCCGCACTGCTGAGCACAGAACATCCTTTTTGGGTTGTTCCTTCTTGGTATTTGAGCTCTGGGACAAGAGCCAGGAGTCAAGAGAGTGGGCGGACCAAGAGCTCTTAATCATAAGCATCCCAATCGTGATGGGAAACTGTCATAGCAAGAGCTCAGGGAAAGTATAATAGCAAGAGTGCAGCCATTCCCCGTAACAACAGTGATGCTTCTGGCTGCTGCTTTGGACCTGCTCTGTGGGCATTTCCACCACATTCCACATAAAAAACCTGCTTTTTGATCTGTTAATTTTTGCTTCTTGCTATAGAAGAAAGAGACCATGAACTTGCACTCACAAATTCTGCATTGAGGCTGTATTTTCCTGCGGAGCTGCTGTGTGGTTTTTGGAAAGGGTGGTACTTCTGATTTCCAAGCTTCCATGCTTGATGAGTTACTGCCTCCTGTGAGTTTTCCACAGCCCCAAACACTGATTTCCACTGATTTCTCCTCAATCTGCAGCTTTAATGTCCATCTTTGGGTCTTGCTGTTTAGTCAAGGACCCACAGTCAGGAGCTGCCTCCCCTCGTTGGTGCGAGTGGATCAGGAGGGAGTTGGCTTTCAGCCTCCCCTTGCACCAAAGCATTTAGTGACCTCCAGGTGCCCTGGGGATAGGACTACCTTCTGCACATCCCATGCACGACCCAGGAGAGCTGTGTGAGACTGAGCCAAGCTTGGTTTGGTCCATCCTGCATGCAGAGAAGCTCAGGAAAGGAGCATGGTGGGTGGTGGAGTAATCTTATTCCATCTGCATGGAGCGCTGGGAACATGGGGCTGCCTCCATCCCCCAAGTGACAGCAAGGCAGGGCCGTGGGCACCGGTGTCCCTTGGGTGCTGATCCTTGCACTGTTCACACCCAGCTCCCCACCTCTGCGTGGGGCAATCGCCCAAGCTGTGCCCTGGGGCAGTACAAGTCCTTGTGGCAATAACCTCCCCATTTCGCCCCCTCTCATTGCCCACACCGATGCTCTGTGCATGGTGTCGGCACAGGCAGAGCATCCTCTGTATTTCCGCAGTGCTTTGGTGCACAGTGAAGGACCAGAGGAAGCTTTATAAAAACACTCTCCTCCGTCCTATCCCGTCCCACACGTACAGTCAGTGCCTGCAAAATTGTGCTGCATCAGAAAGATTTTCCTACTGCAAACCCATTTGTTCCTCTTGCTTTTTGGCTCCCGGAGAGGTTTTGTGCAGTGTTCCCAGCCTCCTTCCACTCCGGTGGCTGAGCCAGTCTGCAGCCCTCAGAGCCATTCCTAATTCTATTTATTTCTTTATTTTTGTAAAAAATGTATTTATTCTGTTGGGCAATGTCATCATTTTTCTGTGTTCACCCTGGCATTTTGTCCATTACCTCCAGAGTTTGCCCATGGGAAAGAATTAAACAGCTGAGTCTCCTGTAAAAAAAAAAAAAAAAGCTAAACAAACTTTGAGTCAGATAAATGGGGATGCCGCGCTGTGCACCGGTCCTGCTCTCATAATGCACTCTCCCAATTTATTCAGTTCCAGCTCCATCCTTAAAGGAGACCACCTGCTTAATTCAAATCCTCTGGAGGAGTTCGCAGCCTGATGAACAGGGCAGCAGGATTAATGAAGAGTAATGGCTCGGAAGGCAAACCAGGAGCAGCGGCTGATGTGGCTAAGACTCACAATCATGTTGCTTTTAGATATAACATCTGTGGCTCGTGTTTTCACACGTTTGCAGCATTTTCCACAGCAGTGAAGAGAAGGCTGAAGTGCCTTTTTGAACACAAAGGGGTCAGGACCCACAGGTGGGGTCAGCCCTGTCCCCTGCGGAGATGCAGTTTGCACTAAGCCTCCAGTTCTTGGCATGTTACAAGTCTCCCCTAAATTGTTTTAGATCAGAGATTTTTATCTTGTTTGC
Organism: Aptenodytes patagonicus; assembly: GCF_965638725.1. Lineage (NCBI taxonomy): Eukaryota > Metazoa > Chordata > Aves > Sphenisciformes > Spheniscidae > Aptenodytes > Aptenodytes patagonicus. Next base: position 71,167,687 of record NC_134955.1, read on the forward strand.
ACAATCAAGCCTTTCTTAATCTGCAAACTCCTCTCAGTCCTCCTGGCTATTCCAAAAATAGCTTTGTCCTTACGCATCTCCCTCCCATCAGCGCTCCTGGTGGCCCTGGTCACGGTGTCATCTTCAGAGCTGCAGGGCATGTGGCAGCCTGGAAAGGGGCCATGATGGCCCATCCCCAACCCCTGGGCTGCAGCAGCTTCACCAAACCCCAACTGCCCCAAGACCCGGAGCTTTAACAGGGCTCCTAACCCAACCCTTCACGCTGTCGCCACTGGTCCTGCTTGTTTCCAGATCTGTGTTTTACTCCACTCGGTTGGGTGATAGTGGCTTGGTTTTACGCTGCTAAGCACTGCTATTTGGAGACCAAGGACCTCCTCACTGCTGGATGCTGATTTTCCTGAAGAATCTTCTGCACTAAGTACGTGGCCTTGATGGCAGGAAAATTCAGTGATCCTGATGGTCTCTTCCAGCCCTTTTCCCTATTTTAAGCTAAAGAAAGAAGACCCTGTTCTGTTGGGAGAGGCTTTTGGACTGCTTTATACCATCTCCGGTGCCACCTCACTCAGGTCTGGCTTTAGGCAGCTCCAGAAAACTGGTTGATCTTAACTGGGCCACGCTGGCAGAAATGAGGTGGTCTGATATGATAAAACAGAGGCAAGAGAGTTTGCCTTCATTTATTTTTGGCACCTGAGTGAGCCTCTGGGAGCGTGGAAACAGAAATTCAGCTGTGTAGTGGGGTATTAAGGCATAAAATACGGCAGCATAAAATATAGACTAACTCCCCACATTTTCTCTATAGCTTATCTCTGGCGCTTGCTTCTTCAGCATCTCTCTCAAAAAATGGTCTTGTGATGTGACTGTAATGAAAAGCCTTGTAGGAACATGAATATTTTTAAGTTTTATTCTTCTTGTGAAATAAAATTTAAAAAGAAAGAGAGAGAAAAAGAGAGAGAGAGCACGAGAGCAAAGACCCTGTAGTCACCTATAGACCTATTATTTAAGCCTGCATAGTTTTATGGGCAACCTTCCTTTTCAGCTTGGGAGACCATTCCTGATGGACAGAGTCCTGACTTAGGACTCGAGAAACCTTGATTCCCCCCGACCTCCAGCCTTCTGGCTATTTAATTATGCCTGGCTCAGTTTCCCATATGTAAACAGGGATAAGAGTGCTTAATTTCACCCGTAAAGAATTTAGAGCTCTACTGTTGGGGGACGCGTGAGACAAGGATTTATAACTTTAAATAAATTGAATTGCAGCCAAGTTTTGCATTGCTGCTGTAATTGTCCTTAATATATGGTGTTTTTTATTTTTTTTACACCATACTAAGAGCTTGTTAGTACTGCTTTGACATCTGTGCTATTAAGTACAAGAGAAGTAGTTGATTGCTTTTATTTAGACCTGCTCCTCACACAGATGATTTTTCTTTGTTAGACTGTGTTTCAGCGCAGCGCATTTAAAAAGCTGGATTTCCAGAAACTCTTTCTTTAGTGGGAGTAATTTCTCAAGGGAACACCAGGCCCAGGGTGGTAGATGAGTGAAGCTGAGCAAATATTGCTGGAAGCTGCTGCTGGTGAGCAAGGCTGGGCTGGCAGTTTTCTGATGAAGGATTTTCTGATGCTGTGTTTTTAAATTCTTATTCTGTGAGAGTGCCTAAGGGCATCATCAGGATGTTTTACTTCAGCTTTGTTATTTTAACTCTTCAGGGATGCTGTGCGTTATGTAAAAGTCAAAATGATAAAGCCAGGGCAAAAAAGCAGAATGAAATGAAACTTAAATAATTTTGACCTACAAGAAACGTTCTGACCTCATGTGCTGGTTTTGGCTGGGATAGGGTTAATCTTCTTCCCAGTAGCTGGTATGGGGCTGTGGTTTGGATTTGGGCTGGAAACAGTGTTGATAACACAGGGATGTTTTTGTTACTGCTGAGCAGTGCTGACACACAGTCAAGGCCTTTTCTGCCTCTCACCCCACCCCACCAGCGAGCAGGCTGGGGGGGGGCACGAGAAGTTGGGAGGGGACACAGCCGGGACAGCTGACCCCAACTGACCACAGGGATATCCCACACCAGATGACGTCATGCCCAGCATGTAAAGCTGGGGGAAGAAGGAGGAAGGGGGGGACGTTTGGAGTGATGGCGTTTGTCTTCCCAAGTCACCGTCACGCGTGATGGAGCCCTGCTGTCCTGGGGATGGCTGAACACCTGCCTGCCCGTGGGAAGGAGTGAATGAATTCCTTGTTTTGCTTTGCTTGCGTGTGCGGCTTTTGCTTTACCTATTAAACTGTCTTCATCTCAACCCATGAGTTTTCTCACTTTTACCCTTCTGATTCTCTCCCCCATCCCATTGTGGGGGGAGCGAGCGAGCGGCTGTGTGGGGCTTGGTTGCCCTCTGGGGTTAAACCATGACACCTCATCAAAAATGAAGGCATAAGGACAATACCAAACTGTTTTCAGAGTATTTAATTTCAATGTAAAGTTAAGATTCTGACTTATTATTCCAATTTGAGTGGAAACTTAATGTTGAATTATTTGACTTTCTCATAGCAGGAGACATAATACCAGCTGTAGCTCTGCATGTTTTTGTAAACTGGACCTATAGCCCAATTTTTAGCAATCTATTCATATTGGTGTTCACCCCCCTTTCTGCAAATCACTTGTAAGAGTGCAGACAGAGATTTAGAATAATCACAGAAATAATATCCTGGGTGCTTTGATCACAGATAGACACAGACCTTGGCTGCTGAACGCCAGCAGCCGCCCTCTGATTTCAGTGTCGTCGTAAATGAAAGGATAGTGACGTTAATTACACTTGAGGATAAAAATTCATTGATAATTGGGAGCATTTCTTGCTATGGACATCAAAGCCTTGCAAACACCCAGATGCATGTACAGAGAGGGATGGTAGTAAGAAAAGTCATATTGCTTATGTACTATGTTTGATGGGGAGTTGAGATAACCTTTTGCTTCTCTGCAAAACACTGAATTTAATCCTACTTTACGTATAGCTATTTTTCTTTCCTGTACAGTGTTCATGTACGCAGCTATTTTGGCTAGAAGCTGACCACATACTTTAATTAGTGAGCAAGACCAAGTGCTGAAGCAGAGATTTATTGGGGTGAAATGCTTCTCTGACCCACCCTGGAGGAGATGATCTGGAAAACAACATAATTGTGAAGAACAGTTTCCTTCTCCCTCTCCTTGTCCGTGTGGCACACAGGGAAGATGATCCATAATCTCTGCGGCAGGCCATTTCAGTTAACAAGGTCTAGTGTGAAGATCTGCAGGTAAATCACCCATGCTCAGGGACGCTTGACTTTGATAAGACTTATCGGGGAGCACCTGATGTCCTGAGCAGATTCACTGTGTGCTGCGGGTTTGCAGAGACCCCACTATCAGCGGCACGTGGGAAGGTCTGCGGTGCAGAGCCACGCTTGAGGCTTGCACGGCATGAGGGGGGATGCTGCTGAGTTGTGAGTCTTTTAGCTGCAGCTGCTGGAGAAGTAATTTGGGTCAAGGGAGGGAGCAGCCTGGCTTGGCTCTCCCCTCCCAGAAGATCCCATGCACCCCTCCTTTTCCCTGCCTTTGCTCTAGCCCTTGCCCAAAGCCATCCTTCCCATGGGTAAGAAAGATTTCTTCCAGTGTTGTCCTTCATTTATTCTTATCCCAGACTCTTTTCTGTGGAATTAGTATTCTGCTTTTTCTGCCCAGACACTCTCCAACACCATCTCCAAACAACTAAACTAAAAAAATCACCTTGTTAGGTACCCAAGTGGAGGAAAATTTATGTTCTGACTTTTCTAACAGAAGAAGGAAAGTATCAATGAATTTTTCTGGCAGTTGGAGAACAAGGTCTGCCTGAATTGCATAGGTCTTGTGCTTAATCTTATGTTTGGTCTTCTAGAAAACAAACTCCACCAGCCCAAATATTAGATTGCCAAAAAATTTCTAAAAATGCTCTCTTTTGTGCATGGTTTTCACATGGACATGTTCATGCAAAGGGATTTATTTGCTGAGAAAGAAATGATTGCAAGTTAGATTTTTGTCTTGCATTTTATTTTCATTTCTTGAATGAGATGTAATTAATTTAATTAGTTATGATTGATCATATGCATATTCTCAAACATACAAATACATGCCAATATATACATAAGTAGGTGTGCCTATGTGCCCCTGCTTTGCTTTGTAACTGAGAGAATTAAGAGCCAATGAAAGAAACTATGAGTACCAAGAAAAGAAAACTAAAGAATAGATATCTGAAGTACTCTCCTTTCGTACCTAGGTCACTAACTTAATTTTCTCCTCCAGTTGAATAGATTTTAATTTCTAGGAAGTCTTACAGATATCTTGAATCTTTGTCAAATTATCATTATGTTGATTTATTATCTTCACAAAAAACGTTAACTCCACCACACGGAGAAACCAATAATTTCTAATGGAAACCTTTAAACAATTCTTTCTGTTCAAAAGGGAGACTGTAATATACAGCACTGAGTCTAATTTTCATTAATTTGTGCCTGAGCGAAGAGAACTTTTTTTTATGGAGTAGGAGACTCACTTTATAACCTGCACAAAACCTGAAGTCATTTGGAGAGATGAGGAGCCAGTGCCAATGCACTTTTACTTGAGGAGAGGTGAAATACCCGTGAACCCTCTCCCCCCCCCCCCCCCCCCCCCAATGCCTATCATGCCCTAGAGCCATAAGGTGATCCTGAACCGGGTTTGGAGAGCAGTACGCTGGCACGGCTCCTCCAGAGTTGGGAGCATGAGTAGTTTGGCAATGGCGTGGGGTGTGGTAGGCACAAGGTCTGGCGATTAGGATTAAGGAAGAGTGAGAAACCGAAGGCTTGTCCCAGATCCATTTCCCAAAAATACATTTTGGATTTGTACAAGGTAAAACCTTGGCAGATGGGGAGGTATGAACTGCTCTCTGGGTGGCTCTGGAGCCTGGCAAGGACCTGCCAGTCAAGTTGGTTAAGAAATATGACTGCATGGTGGTGGTCCCCTGCCTGCGAAGGGCAGCCTGGTACCCGCCAGTGCATCACGTACAAGAGCAATTAAGCTCATGCAGTTATTGAAATTGCTGAGTGTTGCCCCACCCGGGCAGTTATGGGCTTCCTGTTACTTAAATAAAATACCAGTGATTGTATACCTGACCCCAGGTAGTTCAGCTTCATAAATGAAAGGTGTTGGGTCACAAAGATACGATGGGTCCAGCGGTGTGGATCCCAAATTATGAGGGTGGATGCTCCCTTCTCCCAAAGGCCAAGTGCCTTTCACAGACCCCCGGTCTTGGGTACCAAGTTGGGCACCGTCAGCCTGTGCGTTTTGGTGCTGCCATCTGCCTCCCAAATCCCCTGGCACTTTCTGTTTCTGTAAAAAACCCTTTCTGTAGGGTAACACAGACCCATTAATTCATACCCCAGTTTGCTTTTTCATTCCCTGCAGGGCAGCATCTGAAAATGCATATCATTTATCTGTCATCCTTCAAGGAGAATATTTCTGTTGTGGTTGAGCATCTGTTACAGCTTTATAAATTGCACACCTTGTTTGGAGCGTAGCTTTACTGTAATGACTTTATTTGGTATGATGATATCAATATAAGAAGTGATACTTCTTGTATTGCAATACATCCATCATTATGGAGCATGCTTGCAGTGTAGTAGGTTGCAACTCTGACATATTCAAACTGTGCAAAGGTCACACCAGCAACTTCTGTTTTGTAAAGTATGTGATATGTATTTGCTATAAATACCCAGATTTGTTTCATACTTATAAAAAGTATCTGAAAATTTACAAAATATATAAGATTTAGAATAATTGAATTAATACGTACCCTTTTCCTACCCTTCCTTCTTTCCTTTCTTCCTGGAAAGATTTAAAAGCCAAAGCACCTTCTGGCTATTAGTTCCTGCTGTTTCAGGTTCGCATCTTCTGTGTAAATGTTTCATGTTTTGTCTTTGAAATACATATTTTTCAAAAAAATCCTTCATTAAAATTTAAATTGTAGTCCTGAGTACAATTTACTTTGCATACTTGGCATACACTATACTCTCTTTAGCATAGCTTATGCAGGCTGTTTCTCTGCTTTTAGGATATTGGACGAGGATGTATATGGAAAGTGATTATTCCTCATTTGCCAACTGCAGAATTTTTGTAAATTCTTTCCAAGCATCTGGCTTTTGACACAGCCACAGACAAGAACTTGGGCATGATAGACAGGTTTTAATTCATTGCTGCATTTCAAATTGTTCCTGTGAATTTAGTAAACCAAGGAGCAGGGTTGGAGCTGTTGAGTTTTATGCCATACTTTCTTTTTTCTTTTTTTCTTTTTTTTTTTTTTTTAATTTAAGTAATATTCCTTCTTTTAACAACTAAGTCTGTAAGTGAAGTCTAGAGTAATACCAGACAGCATATTTTCTCTTATTCTCCCAGACAGCATATAACAAATAAATAAAACCCCTTTCCAATTCTTTTACCTTAGCCAAAAAAGCAATCTGTCATAAATGATACTTGTAGCCAGGTATTGCAAAGCTCCTGGCTTCATAAAGACCTTGATACTTAGTAAGGCAGAAGGAGAAAATAAAGCAACACTTTTGAATCTGAAATAATCCTATTTTGGAAGAATCCTTTTGTTTAATAGCCCATTACTTTCATTAAGTGCAATTCCATCACTCAGTTTCTGCTGTCAATGAGATTATCCTGTGCAGCTTCTGGAGTTCAACTGCAGCAAAGTAGAGAGCAAAGAATACATGCTTTGCATTGGTATTACTGCAAAGAGGCAAACAGAGCTGCATTTCCCCCCGGGCATCCTGAGTCACATCAATCTTCTTGTGAAGCAGCAAACCTCTCCCCGGTACGGGGGCCAGCAGCCGTCTGGATGTCGTGCTGGAGACCTGAAGGTTGTCACAAGGTGACATTGAGCTGCAGGTCTTGGGTTTTACTAATTGCTCTCAGTCTTTTATATGGAAAAGTGGTAGGACAAGTGATTGCTTAAGCAGTTGGTTTGAATTCACGGCATTCCTCCTCTGTGTTGCACCTCCTAGGGTCTGACCCAGAAGCACAAATTTGGGATGGAGGAGGCTGTCCCTGTGCAACACCTACTCAGTTTTGTCCGTGGCTTGCAGTTGTGAAATGTATGAGCTACTCTTGTCATTAAGGGGCAAAGGTTCATCTTGGGCACCTTATGCAGGTCTCGGAGAGCAGCAATCTCTTGCAGAGGTATGCGAAGCTACAACTAAGCATGTCCCAGAGGTGCCCATTTCACCCTGCTGATGGGAAGTGAATCTAGAGGGCACCTCAGGTGGAGATGAATCCTTGGTGGGACCTCCAGCTGTAGCTCCTGGTGCTTGGGACACATGCAGGTTAACAAAGGCACTAATTTGGCCTCGTGTCCTCTCTCTGCCCTTTTCGCTGGCTCTTTCACACGTACCATCACCTCTCACAAGCAGAGATCACAACTTCATTTGAAGGAGAGGGCTGGTGTGAGAAGCAAGGTGACATCCCTGCAGGAGGAATGGGCTGGTGGGACTGAACCAAGCAGAAAGAGAAGAGGCCTGGTCGGGAGGCTGGTGTGAAATAATCTGAGTAGGCACTTGGTGAAGGCTGATGTTCGGGGATGAGCAGATTCCTCTGAAAGTTTCTTTTTAGATAGATGAAGTCAAAAGGCACAGGCAGAGAGGGAATATTATGTACCTCTTAAGGGACATGTTTTCTCAAGGGTACTGATTGAATATTGTGGGAGGAGATGGCCAGAAGCAGGGATGCTCTCTGCCTGCCCCGTTTCATCCAGTAGTTACGTAAGCTTCTGTTTCGTTAGCCTGCTTTTAGGGACAGGATTTTGGGTTAGGTGGCTCCGATCTTGGGTCTGACCCAGAATGGTTATTCGTGGGGTAGATAATCCCACTAGCGGTGATGGCAGAGGATGGGACTGTGTGAACAAAGGCAGAGCAAACTGTTTAGAAAATATTTATCCTTAACTGCTGCACTGGTGACGCTGGGGCACGTGCACCTGCAAGACATCTTAATTCAGTTTTGCATTCTGTATCAAAGTTTAGACTGAGAAGCAAAGAAGAGAGGTAAGAGGGGGGAAAAAAACCTACTTCAAACTTTGGTGCTAGCATATAACTCCCTTACTGTGAAGAAAACTTATAGACCTCAAAGTCTTTACAGCAAAATTCCCCAGTACTTTGTTGCTCGAGCTCTTGGCTAGGATGCAGCGAGGTTTCCACTGCTGGTCCTCATGCCTCGCTCTTTAAGACCTGGGAAGTTTGGGAGAGCTGTGATTTATCACCTGTGTGCAATTGTACCCCTCTCCCGTGAATACAGCTTTGTTCTAACGAGCCTGAGAAGTTGGTTAAATCAGCAAGTCAGGGGCTCCCTGAGGATTTGGTTTCCCATTGAAGCTGTCAGGCTTTTGCTTATTGCTTCCCCACTAAGTTTTGTACACGAGCTGCCACCAGCTCTCCTTGTGCAGTGGAGGTGATGCCGCTTTGCTGCAGTGCGGGGAGTGAGCCTGTTTTACACCCAGCCTGTTCCCCCCGTCTCTGCTACCCCGCAGTGGGGCACGGTGACCCTTGTGATTTTTTTTTTTTTTGTCATGGAAGAACCAGCGTCTCTGCAAGCCTTTGGGGCCACTGTTATGTTTTGGGTTTAATTGTGTGCATTACTGCTTAATAACAACTCCTTCCCTCGGGTACGGACCTTTAAATCTCCTTTATTGTTCTTCAGTACTGCTGTTCAGGCTTTGTGTGTTTCGGGTAGAGAGGAGGCAACACTGTCTCTGTGCAAAAGGAGAGGCCAACATTGCCCTGTAATAGGAGGGTGAAAGGCCTCTTCTCTGCCTGCGTCCGCCTTGTTTTATCCTGATGTGGAAAGATGTTTGGAGAAGAAAGAAACTTTTTGATGTGTTTTGTACAGCACCTAGCTCATTCTCCTGCTACCCCAGTTCTTCATGGCTGCAAAGCATTTCTACCATAAGCATGAAGAGCATTGATGCCCTAGGAAAATAAGGGCATATTTTTAACCAGCTCTGAAAGCACAGATCTGAATTTCACGGACGTGAAAGCACCCGTGGTTCAGACTCCCTGGAGCTCTGAGGAGCACTCAAGTATGGGGTGGTGCAGAGGAGCTCAAAATGTGCCAGAAAACGGCTAAGCACTGCGTTTCAGCCACATCTCTTTGGAAAGGAGTTTTTCTTAATGAGGAATGAGTGAAGCAGGAGACTCGGTGGGAGAAAGTAGTCACTAAATGTTGACATTTGTTTGTAAATCCTTATGTAAGGGCTAGTTTATAAGCACATAAAGATGATTTGTGCTATATGTTTGGGAAGAAAATGATACTTCATTTATATTTTAATTTATTTAGACTGAATTTCTTTACAGTTATTCACAAAACCAGACTCCGCTCTGTGGGCACAGGTGGGTATTGATTTTAGTGCAGAGAGTGTAAACATGTTTTGGTAACAAATAAACTGTAACGTGGGCAAACGGGAGGGAACCCGGTTGTGTTTATCCTGGCGACTCAGCTGTGCAGTCAGAGGCAGGTAGGAGAGGCAGCGGGACAGGCATGGGACAGGGACCCACCACAGCAGCACATGTTCAGTGCGGGGTTTGCTGCCCGTTTCTGGGGTCTTCCGAGTTGGCAGGATAGATGTCCAAATGCATATATAGAAAAAATAGAGAAATCCTACTGCTGGCTGGGGATACCACGGGGTTCTCAGCATCCCCAGTTGGGACCTGGATGCCCAAGCCTGGGGCTTGTAGCTTGCCTGAAGTCCCACAAGGAGACCACGCGAGCTGACATTTAGCTTTTCCTAAAAACCTCGCCTCTCTGACCTTAAATTTCAAATTACTTGGCTTGTTCGGTTTGCTTCCTCTCCCTCCAGGTGTATAATTGATATCTGTCATGGTTTAACCTCAGTCGGCAACTGAGTACCACACAGCCGCTCGCTCACTCCCCCCACCCCTGCCCTGGTGGGATGGGGGAGAGAATTGGAAGAGTAGAAGTGAGAAAACTCATGGGTTGAGATAAAAACAGTTTAATAATTGAAATAAAATAATAATAACAATAATAATAATGTAATAATAATAATATACAAAGCAAGTGATGCACAGTACAGTTGCTCACCACCCCCCGACCGATGCCCAGCCAGTCCCCGAGCAGCGGCCCCCCCGGCCAGCTTTCCCCAGTTTCTGTACTGAGCATGACGTCCCATGGTATGGAATGTCCCTCTGGCCAGTTGGGGTCAGCTGTCCTGGCTGTGCCCCCTCCCAGCTTCTTGTGCACCTCCAGCCTGCTCAGTCGGTAGAGCACGGGAAGCTGAAAAGCCCTTGGCTAGTGTAAGCACTGCTCAGCAACAACTAAAACATCAGTGTGTTATCAACATTGTTCTCATCCTAAATCCAAAACACAGCACTGTACCAGCTACTAGGAAGGAAATTAACTCTATCCCTGCTGAAACCAGGACAGTATCTCATACTATATCTCTGGTTGATATGTCACAGAATTAAATGCTCTGCATGGCCAGGTAACTGGAAATAGATAGTAGTCCTCCAGCTGCTGGTTCTGAATAATGAAATGTTTTGCTCTGAGAATAAATGGGTTAAACATTCAGGTTTTTAAAGCCTGGCGCACAGTAATAGGACATATAGAGCCTTTATTTTAACTGTTTGCATTATTCTTCACTGCTCTGTGGTCATCCACCTTCAAGGAGAAACTCCTCTCCTGCAGCTGGGAGGTAATCTGGGCATTCCTGTGGGGCTGGGGAGATGTGGGGAGGTGTACTATCCCGGGGTCAGCCCAGTTGCATTGACACCACACCATATTTTTTCACCTCTATTGTGTTCTCTGCTACCTTGAGCATCTCTGCTGCCGGTCTGGCTGTGCAGGGCAGGCGTGCCTGTGGTTTCTGGGAGGAAAACCATTTGCATTTGTGGGGCCAGGAGGAGTCAGCAGCAGCTGGCGGTGCGCAGGGCTCTGCAGTCGGTGTGCAGGAATGGCCCGAGCTCCTCATTCTTCCCTGACTCCGGGGAAAGCGCTCGCTGCTTCCTCACTCAGCCAGAATAGCAATGACCCACCATTAACCTCTTACTAGCTAACAATTTATTGGAGATACTGCAGAGGAGAACATGCTTTTCAGACTCCTGTAATGCTGATAGCCAAATGCTGCCTGAGCTGATACAAGAAGGGGAAGCAGGAGGATATTTTGGATCTTTCTTGAGGAATTCAACCTGTCTTGGCGGAGATATGAGGCAGGTGGTGGAGGTGCACCTCAGCTTTCCCTACGATAAGGAAAAAAAACTGATGAGGAATCAGCTGGAGGTGTGACACATTGGTGTGACAATCAGCATTTGTAGTAGAGAGACACGGTGCTAACAGAGGAGATGGGGCTGCAGAAAAGCTGCCTGCAGCATAGGGATACCTCCAGGGAAGTCCAGTCCAAAAGCCAAGAGACAGGGCTGGGCACAGGCACACATAGGGAGCAGCTCTGGCAAGGTCTGGGTGCCCAAGCAGAGGGTGCTTGGACTGGGGGTCCCAGTGAGGCTGGCCAGGGCCATGAAGACCTGTTGGTTCCCTCAGCATAATGGTAATGAAGATAATTGGAGTTAGGGGAACAGATATGCTCCCTGAGACTGCCGAATTGGCTCTGTTGGTACATAGTTCCCAAACCTTCACTGATGCTGTGCAATGGGACAAGACTTCCCAAAAGAGGGTGGATAGACACAGATGTGGGATGAAGCAAGAAATTTCCATTATTGAGCAGGACGTGGGCTTTTCTCACCAAAGCCAAAACCCGAGATCACTGCGGGAGACTGGTCACCCAGATTTCCCTCTAGCCTCCTGCTTGTCTCAGCATGCGTGGCCTTGCAAGCTTGTTGACTCTCACCGTCTTGCTCTGCTGTTGACAGCCTGATTTCCCTCTCTCCAGCAGCTCGTGTTTTAGCTCCTGCCTGTGTTTTCATTCAAGTCCTTGTGAACCAGCCAAAGCTCGTTGTGCTGTTGTTCTGACTCTGAAGTCTTTCAGCCTGAGAATTTGCCACTTAAGCCTGCTTCGTCTCTTCAGCCCTCATGCTGTTTTAGGCACCCATTCAACGCTATGGAGCAGTTTGCCTCGTGCTTGAACATGCTGTGCGAAAAAAAAGGTGGTTGAGTTTCTGGACCACTGGAAATTGTGGCAATTACTGCTGAAAAATAACATAATTTGAGCTACTGCATCATTTTCTACTGGCTGACTTTCAGGGAGGAAATCTTTCCTGCCAGCAGCTGAAAGGAGAGATGTCGTGAAGACGGAACATGGCTTCCTGCATGCCTGGAGCATGGGCTTCACAAGGGCTAGCACAAACACTCGTGCAGTAAATATCATGGAGGATGTTCCTTTCCCCTTGTTGTTTCTTGGGAGCAGATACTTCGTCTGGTCTCAGGAGCGAGGCAGGACCCTAATCAAGAGCATAATGGTAGCCAGCATGAAAAATTCTGAGTCACGCCCTGAATCCTTGGTTGTTGGAGTACAGGCGTAAATTTAAGACTGCTCAGTTTATTTAATCCTGTGCTGCTGCTGTCTGTCTAATTTTGAAGGTGGACCCAAAAAGATAGCAATTAAATACAAAGATATTTAATGATCATAATGATGGAACATCTCATGGCAATGGCTTCTTCAGAAGGGTATGCACTAATCCCACAGCAGCAATGGACTTGCTGAAGGGCTGACACCCAGCCTACAGACTGGGTCAGACTACATGGGGAAGGATTTTCAAGATATGCACCCATGTGAATTCAACTCCTGTTGATTTCAACTGGAATCAAACTTCTGTGGTTCTGAACAACCTGTTAACAGAGATTTCATGTCATCTCTCTTGGCTGTTGAGTGGAAGAGAGACTCTTTTGATGGCTCTCCAAACCCACCCTGGTGCTGTGCTCTGCCTTGGATGTGTCTTTGGGCAGCAATCCTGAGTGGTGCCTGTTGGACTAGGCAGAGGCCAACCTCTTGGACATGCCTCCAGAAAGCAATGGGTGCCCTGGGTCCTGGGGAGGTGACCTGCGCACCATGGGGAGGGCTGGTGTACACGTCATACCTAGCTCTGAGACGGTTGAGTGAGGAGAATGGACTTGGCATCTGATTCGATGCTCCCCTCCAGCATAATGCCCATGTCCTCACCTGGGATACTGAAATCTGTACTGATACTGTCATCTATATATAAACTTCTAAGTTTACACACATATATGTATCTTTTCCATGCTTACAGGGAAGAAAATGGAGGTTCTTTTTCCCTTGATTTCTTCTGTGTGGTTCCAGCAATCACCAGACAGTATCTGGCTCTCGGAAGTCTCTATCTGTGGTTTAGAGTAATTAAATGTGCAGAATGCACTTACCTGCGTTATAGAAGGATCATTAGGGTAATCACAGCCTGGGTACGGGTGTAGGGTTGCGTTAGTGTGATTTTGCTAGCACTGAAACTCATCTTTCTCTGCCCAAATCAGGACACAGGTGACCCAACAGGAATGTTAGAGAAATGGTGAAAAGAAAGCAGGTGCGGGAGTTTTCTGCATTTGTGATTTGTCACACGTACCAGTGGAGCTGCTGGATTAGCTGCACTAATCAAGATCTGGAGAATCTGGTTCTCCATTTGAAGGGAACATCCCTTTTGTATTAGTCTCTGAAGTTATTTTAACTTGCATTGACACAAATTAAACAGGAATCTTGCTGTCTATTGATTTTGTCAGCAATGGTTTTTTTTCCCCTCCTGAAGTCATCTTTAAAGACTTTACTTTTATTAAACTAAATGCTGCCAGTTAACTAAAGTCTTTGTTTTTATAGACTCAAGAGAACAAGATCTAACATAAATTAATCATGACTTAATTGACTGAACTAATTCAAGTTCTCTCCGGTCCACTGCACAGCAATATTCCTGTCTTCCCGATGCTGTAACTGAAGGCTAAATGGTACATTGCTTTAACAGCATAAACTTTTTATACCTTTAACACAACATTTTTACTGTGGACAAAAGTTTTAATTTCCTTGGAATTAAGTCCACAAAACATTTTCACAGTTAGGAATGCTGAAATGAACATCCCTTTTTGTAATGCATATTAGAACTGACTTCAATTTCTTCCTATTATCTTTTTTTTCTCTGTGCATGGACTAAATTATTTATTTGATATTACTATTTCAAAGGAAAACCAAGCATTAATTCAATTTACAACAGTATTCTTTCACCCTACAGAGCATAAAATGAAATGCAATGAATTGCTAATGCCGCTGATGTCAAGAACGCAACGCATTTAGTGAAGCTGGCTAAATCATTAATACGAGTAGCTCTCCTCAAAAAGGCACCGCTGTCAGCAACCAGTGAGCCCAGCGCGTGGCTTTTGCGTTTAGCCCATGCAGTGAGTCTGGGGACAAACCCATCCGTCGTGTCCCACATGGTGGAGCAGGGAGGGAGTTTGGGGCGGCTTGTGGAAGAGCTTGCAAAATTAGGGAGGGCACAGGCTGTGATGCTGCTGCGATGGCCTTTCAAGGCCATTAGCCACCAGCTCCAAAGACGACAGCCTGGAAACGTCTTCACCGCTTCCTTGGGATGGTACCAGAAATCTGGGCAGACACAGCTTCTGCTCAGGATATTCACGACTGACCCGTGAGGCAGTGAATTTGAAGGACTATTCATCAAATGAATTTGAATAATGAATCCATGCAAGGAAACTGCAGGCTGCTCGTGTGCTTTCCACTGCTGAAAGAGGCAAAATTAATCAAATAGGCTGTTCCCTGCCTAGTTTCTTTCTTCAGCTCTGTGTTTTTCAGCTCCGCATTTCCCAGCGCTACTTTTTTTTCCTGCAGCAGAGCTTTAAATGTCCCAAGCAATTGTGGGTGCTGTTATTACTTCCCTTAGGAGCCTGTTCCTTAATCTAATAAATCTCTGCTAGGAAGAGGGTTTTTCCCCCCTGTCAGCCTAAACTTTTTATAGCTTTATTTCATACTGTTTTGCCCCTTAGCGTCATCCACAATAGCTTCTACCCCTGGGACAGTTCAGAGAATTATCATGTTATCCCATCCCAGCGTGACTCTCATCTCTCCATCGGAAGAACTGTGCATGTTTTTCTTGGTCGAATTATTTTTTCAACTGAGAGCAGCGTTTGATGCTAGTCTCTGTGTGTTCTCTCATTTCACGTCTTTTTGGGGGCTTCCCCACAACCTGTAGCCAACGCAGCGTTAATGTCTGGCGGTTTGCAAGAGCCCAGTGATACAGTGAGCTTTTGAGCAGCGGTTTGGAGAAAGGAATACCCAATTTTACCATTTCTTAGCGGTAACACTTCCTAAGAAACTGCTGCAAGAGAAGGTTTCTGTCCCCAGTGCTGGGTGATTTGGGGCAGATGAAGAAGGCGTTTTGCGTTGGGTTTTTGGCCATTGGCAGGGGAGCGTGCAGACCTGGGAACAGCAGCCGGGGACAGCCATGGGGACCATCCTGCTTGTGTCCTCTCAGGGACTGCTGGCAACCTGCATGCTGCCTTGGGAATGGCCAAAAGAGACCTTCTTTAAACAGGTGTGGGGACATTTTCCCTGGGCGGAGTTTTTGTGTCAAAGCTAGAAAATACATAATGGCTTAGACTCCGAGTGTCAGGAGCTTGTATCTGCTTATTCAGTGTTTTGCTAACATACTTGAAAAAAGGTCTGAAGAAGCATTGTCCTTCAATGAGAGAGGTCTGTTTTGCCATTAGTATCTACTCTTCCAGCTGTTTTATGCTGCTACATCTCTCTCTCAGTTGTTTCTTTCTGTTCTATTAAGATGTTTCAATCAATTTATGTGATAATGAAATAGGCAATAATGTCCTTCTGTGGCTGCCACGACTGTGGTCAAACCTTGTTGATTTGAAGGTGGCTCTGGTCTTTGCTATCTACACCCACTCACTGCCAATACTTCAGCTTTGCTTACAGGCATCTACTGACATCTCTTCTGGCTAAAACCTATGCAAAATAGTCTTGGTTTATCTTTACCTTACTCTTTAATCCCTCTTTTCCTTTTTCAGCTGTGGTGTGAAACAACTTGCACACTCCTGGAAGGCTGGGCGAGAGACTTCCACTTATAAATAAATACAGGATTGCAGCCCGAAGGCTTTTCTCCTGCTCTGTCTTCCCAAAGCTCCTCTGCATCATTTCATACTGAGCTGACTTTATCAGCTTCGGTTTCAGAAGTCAGTGGAGCTGCTGCCACTTACACCAGTGTAAAACTGACCCTTAGGAAGGGATTAATCTTCTGTATCTTCTTGGAGTAGAGGATGTGATTAGAGAAATGGAGCAACTCCGCGAGGGAGACACTCATCCCGCTTAACCCGACATACAGCTGTGTGTGGCTCCTGTGTACTCTTGTCATCAGCCCCTGCGGTGGTCAGCAGAAATGAGGTGGCACTTCTGGGGTGCTGCACTATCCTTTTGTAGCATGGGATGGGTTGCCTTTTGAAGCTGCCTCTCTCCCTCCACTGACCAATGCCTGTTTGTTGAGTAACTTTGGCCAGATGCTTAGTTTTTGGTGAAGAAAGTCAAAAGGGATAAATCTCACCTTGTATTTTACAGAGAAATGCATGCAAACTCCACTAATTTCAGCAAAATTATAGTTATGTGCCTGTGCTGAGAGTCTGAAACAACAGATTTTGGTTTCTTGAAGCCCATCCAGGCTCTGAGCTCCTGGACACAGTGGAGTCAAGATGTATACATTCTTTGGACTCGGGAACTCAGGAAGTGTTAAATGAATTAAATTAATGTCACCTTTATAATCATTTAAGCAGGGTCTATAGAGCAGTCCTTCATTGCTGGAAACTCTCACCCTGAGAAGTGATTCCTCTCCATCTTCCTCACCGCGATAAAAAGACTCTGCAGTACTCTGCAGACGACACCAAGTTGGGTGGGATTTTTGACCTGCTTGAGGGCAGGAAGGCTCTACGGTAGGACCTGGACAGGCTGGATTGACGGGCCGAGGCCAATTGTGTGAGGTTCAACATGGCTAAGTGGAGGGTCATGTACCTGGGTCACAACAACCCCATGCAGCGCTACAGGCTTGGGGAAGAGTGGCTGGAAAGCTGCCTGTCAGAAAAGGACCTGGGGGTGTTGGTCGACAGCCGGCTGAACATGAGCCGGCAGTGTGCCCAGGCGGCCAAGAAGGCCAATGGCATCCTGGCCTGTATCAGAAATAGTGTGGCCAGCAGGAGCAGGGAAGTGATCGTGCCCCTGTACTCGGCACTGGTGAGGCCGCACCTCGAATACTGTGTTCAGTTTTGGGCCCCTCACTACAAGAAGGGCATTGAGGTGCTGGAGCGTGTCCAGAGAAGGGCAACGAGGCTGGTGAGGGGTCTGGAGAACAAGTCTTCTGAGGAGCGGCTGAGGGAACTGGGGTTGTTTAGCCTGCAGAAGAGGAGGCTGAGGGGAGACCTCATCGCTCTCTACAACTCCCTGAAAGGAGGTTGTAGCGAGGTGGGGGTCGGTCTCTTCTCCCAAGTAACAAGCGATAGGACGAGAGGAAATGGCCTCAGGTTGCATCAGGGGAGGTTTAGATTGGATAATAGGAAAAATTTCTTGACCAAGAGGGTTGTCAAGCATTGGAAGAGGCTGCCCAGGGAAGTGGTTGAGTCCCCATCCCTGGAGGTATTTAAAAGACATGTAGATGTGGCGCTTGGGGACATGGTTTAGTGGTGAACTTGGCAGTGCTAGGTTAATGGTTGGACTCGATGATCTTAAAGGTCTTTTCCAACCTAAACGATTCTATGATTCTCACAAATGCTAGATAGATGCATACACAAAGCATTAATGCATTTAAGACAAAAAAAGTTAATGTACCATATAGCCCCGCATATTATTTAAACTTAATTTGATGAAATACCAACTACCAACAAATGTAAAAGGTCTGCAATAAATATATGTAGGGTTCTCCATAATGAAATTGTCATCATAAGATATAATTCATTATAGGCTTATCACTTTGCTTTTATGTTTCAGGTCATTAATTGCTGATAGAGGTTACAATGCAGAATGGATTAGGTGATAAAATTACATTTCAAAGTCTGCCCTTTTTTCTCTGAAGACTAAGGAATTTATATCTACAAAAGCAAAGTAGCATCCGAGTATCTCGGAGCAGATGTAAACTGTCGGCATTGTACTTCAATGCAGCTGCATGTAATGAAAACCTGAAATTGAATTTTAACTTAATAAAGTAGATTGTTTTTTAATTGAATGTTGGGTGGTTTTTTTTTTTTTCCTTGACTGGGAACATTCCCACTCTTTAATTATGTTTCATTTAAGAGAAGAACAAATAAAATCAATTTATTTTCTGACAGTGAAAAGGGAACATGCAGTATTTCTCAGCAGTTTGAAAAGCAGCACCTTGAGCAAATCTATTAAAATAACGTGCTTAAAGCAAGCAGTCATTTTTAATTAAAAGAGCTACTCTCTGTAAACAGCTTATATATCAAGGCTTCATGTATATTCTCACTCCACACTGCATTTTTTCAGAAGGGCAGCTGTATAATATCAGATGAGGTACGGGGAGAGAAAGCCGTTCACGAAGGAGTCCCTTTTGGAGAAAGCTGCTCCTTTATTTAATGCTGGGCAGGTGCCCGGCAGGGACCATCCCAGCACTGTCTGACCCTGGGGTCTCTGGTGCGTGTCCGACCCCGCCGTGCACCGAAATTCAGCCACCGGTCCCTGGCCCCACTTCACATTTACAAAGTGGGAAAAAAAATATTCCTTGAGTTTTGCCACATTGACCCTGTTTTGCTGATAATGGAAATATATTTCTGCGAATTCCTTGCTCTTCCCAGTGTGGCTGCAACAGCCTTCCTTTCCTCTGCTTTGATGCCTTGATCTGATTTTCAGGGTGAAAACAGCTGGGCTGTACTTAGCTGGCTTTCCCAGGGACCAAAGTATGTTTTAGAAGGAATAAAACTTACATTTAGTGATAAATTTTCATGACAGTGTATCTTAAATACCCAAATCCTACAAAGTTCTTTAAAATTTCCTCTCTTTGGGACGTGTTGAGCAAAACATTCGGAGTCGGGATTTTTGATCTTAGTTGTAAAGTTTGGAACAGAAACATCAAAGGTAAAACGTGAATGATCTCACGTTGCATTTGCGTGCACGGCATGTTTCTCCTTTTGAGAATGATGACGTTTCTCCTTGTGTTTTAGGACAGTTGCTTTTTTCTCTCTTGCTTGCCCTGTGCTGGTTTTGGTATTAGAACAAAAGGGTATTAAAAAATCCCCTTACTTCAGACAGGGAGAGAGCGGGGAAATGGCAAAAGCAATGCCTCTGCTTTTCCATTACGTTTTATGTTTTTTCCTTGCTCTTTCTTCACTGGAAAGATTAAAGGAAGAAATAAGGAGAACCGGTTCCTGCTTTACTCCTTTTCTGTTGCTGACAGACTTTGCTGGAAATCTTGTATTCCCAGTTCATGGGAAATCTTAATTTGAAACAAAAAAAGAAACAAAAGAATGATTTGATGTTTGATTCCACATATTTCTGTGGAATGGGGAAGCCAGAATGTCTGTAAAGACAGAGTGGTGTTTTCTTTTGAGCATTTTGGGATGCTCTGCACCTGCTGGGCGTGCTGCGGCCACCGTGCAGGAGGACAATGAAAGGTGCGGGGGCACCCCAAAGCCATGGGGTCTGGTGCATCGCAGACCAGGGTGTCCTTGCAAGCTGCTGGGGGTGGATAGAGGATGTCTGCAGCGGCTTGGTGACACCACTGTCCTCAGAGCTGCCCTCCTGAGGCTGTGGGTGCACCAAGTGCCCCTTCCTAAATCAGTGCTCTGTGAGGAGGTCGTGAGGGAGCCGCTCTCCTACGGGTGTTCTTGCAATGACTTTAGATTATAGTTTTTCACTGCAGCAGCTCGGTGGTAAAGACTGACGGGGTAGAAAAGGACAAAAGGTGCTTGTTTCGCAATGGTATGTATCTGAAATGGCTCACAGGCTGAAAGCTCGGGGCTCTGTAATGGGAAAATCTCTGGTACAATCCAAAAATGGGAGCAGTGATGTGTGAGGCTTTGGGGTCTTACAGCTCTGTAGCCAAGTCCCTGCCAGGAGCTACTTTCCTTCCCCCCAAACTCTTTTCCTTATTTCACACCCCTGGAGCAAAAATACCAAATGTAGATTTTTGTACCTGTTTGATGGGGATAAAAGCAGAAAAAGCAAAAATACCTTTCTCCCCTCTCCGCCACACGTAGCGTGTCGCTGTGCCGTGCTCAGCGCGGGCAGCAGATGCTATTCGGTTCATCCAGCCTCTGCTTTAATGAACACGCACTTGAAAACTGAATTAACAGCTGATGAGATGGGATTTTGTTGCTTCAGTCCAAAGGTGATTAAACATCTACTGACATGTCTAAGCAAACACAGGGTGAGGTGATGGGGTTTGAAGTGCTGCGACTACGCTGCTTGTGGAGCAATGCCGTCTGCAGAGCAGGTGGGATAAGGATTAAATCAAACGGATGTATTTATGCACGTGTGGGTAGCAAACTTTTATGAGGTTATTTTACAGAATAGCCATTTTTTTAAAGGTAGGGCTGATCCCAGTTGTGACTTGCTAGCTGGAAAGGATGCTCACACTGCTTTCACCTCTGCATTCCAGTTACAGCTGCCCTGCTGTTGTGTTGGTGCTGTGTATTGAGGTTTGCTCATTGTGGAAAGTTTAGTGGAACAAGTCTTCTGAGGAGCGGCTGAGGGAACTGGGGTTGTTTAGCCTGGAGAAGAGGAGGCTGAGGGGAGACCTCATCGCTCTCTACAACTCCCTGAAAGGAGGTTGTAGCGAGGTGGGGGTCGGTCTCTTCTCCCAAGTAACAAGCGATAGGACGAGAGGAAATGGCCTCAAGTTGCACCAGGGGAGGTTTAGATTGGATGTAAGGAAAAATTTCTTTACTGAAAAAGCGGTTAAACATTGGAACAGGCTGCCCAGGGAAGTGGTGGAGTCCCCATCCCTGGAGGTATTTAAAAGACGTGTAGATGAGGCGCTTAGGGACATGGTTTAGTGGACATGGTGGTGTTGGGTTGACGGTTGGACTCGATGATCTTAAAGGTCTTTTCCAACCTCAGTGATTCTATGATTCTATGATAAGTATTTTCCTTGAAAGTTTCTGTCTTTTTATCAAAAAGGCAGAATCCTATTATTTTCCATGCTTTCACTGAAACTAAAAATGTCTTTGACCAGAATGAGAAAATAATACTTCTTCTTAATAATAATAATAATAATAATAATAAAAAATATTACTAACCCATACAAATGGGAAAAAGTCAATGTACTACAAAGGCCACATTAAGACATTTTAGTTTACCAACAGCAAGCTACTGTGAAGTCTTTGGTTGGTATCAAGGCAAAGATTAACTTTAACAGGGATTTGAAAGAGCATAATGAACTGGAGGAGGATAATGCATGGTGTCATATACAGACCTTATGGATTCCCAGCACACTTGGATCAGATTCCCCCAGAGCTTTGTGGACTCTATGACAAAAACAAAGTTGCTTTTAAAAAGTATTTGGGCCCCACCAGCTGCAGGTCACCGGATTTGCATGTTTGGTCTACTCTGTGACTGGTGTCAGTGGGGTCTTTTCATTGATTTTTAAGTAGTCTGGGGGATTCTGTGTTGCCAGCTGTGGAAATAACTGATTTTTCTGTTCCTTGGTGGATCCAGAGGAAAACTGGGTTAAATGGAACACTTAATTTAGCTAAGACCAAGCAGTTTCCTTCTTATTTCTACTGTTTTCCTAAGGACCTATAGGAATAAGCAACGGAGGGGAATTTGTTTAAATAAAAATAAATAAAAAAACCCCAAAGCTCAAACTTGTTTCAAAATATATAAAAAAAGCAAAGTTGTTTCATTCAAGAAATGGGAAAATGAAACATTTTCACTTTCTGAGATTATTGTTGTTTTTTCTTCTGCCCTTTCTTCCCAGGCAGAAGTTTCAGGGAAGCCAATATGCATTTGCAAAACATTTTGATGTATCTGAACCTGCAGTTTTTAGCGTGAAAAAAGTGGTGACCAAAAAAATTCTTTGGGTTTCCTATGGCTACAGAGGAAACTATCCTTGCACCAGCTAGATAGCTACATTCGGGGACACCAGCTGCATCCTTCTTTGCTGCAACCTTCCTATGTAGCCTTTCTTAAAAATGAACATCAGTAATAAACCCCAAACCAGAAGATGTTTTTATTCGTGTGCTTTATGGGGTTCCTTGTCCTTGCCCCTTGTGGTGGTACATCCTCGAGGCTCTCTCCCCGGGGGCAAATCTGGGAGGGGGGACATCGCTGCTGCCTCCTCCCGGATCCCGTGTGGAACAGCTAATCCCTATTTCAGCTCTGCTTGCAAGATGTGGTGCACAACACTTCCCCCCAAAAAAAACCCTAATTACAGGTTTGGAACATCCCCGGGGGAATATCTTAGGCCTGATTTCTTAGAATATCAAAAGGTAGCTGCCCAAATCTGATTAAGCACAGAGCGCCTGATGAATATGTTATGTCTGCAGAAAAGGAAGACTCCGTCAGACACCTCTCAGAGCAGCTATGAGCAGCCACCACCACAAACAAATTTTAAACCACTGTACTTCATCTTTTCCCTCATTTTCTCCATCAGATCTTATCAGAGAGAGAGCCCATGACTGCTGCGTGTATATTGAAGAAAGTGGCATCAGTTTCATCCCTGGTTAAATCTCCCACAACTGTCCCCAAGCTCACGCTGCATGACCGTGCGCTGGTTAACCAGCTAACCAGAGCTAACCGCACAGTGATGGGGGACATCGGCACCCCAGGGGACAGCAGATCCTACCTTAGACATCCGTCACAGGGTGGGGTGTCTCACCTGACCTCCTTTTTTCCTGTTTTCCTCGGAAAAAAATACAGAATGAGTGCCTGTGTTGCTTTTTAGGGGCTGGTGCTGTACTTCTGTTGATAGAGACAAACAGCCCTTAGGTCTAGTTGTAACCCAGGATTTTCCATACCGTTGCCTTAATCAAACTAGTGACATAGCGGTTTTTATTTATACACAAAAATCCTATGGATACCAGATGCTTTACACTGTGGAACCTGACAGAAGGAGAACTTTGCAGTGGGATGTTAGAAATGATCATGGCAATGGAAAGAGGCTGGAAGAGACCTCAGGATGTCTAGTCTGGTCCCATGTATCTAACATGGCGCCAGTCATGAACACTCCATAGCTTTTCTCGTCAAACTATTTTAGTGCTTTGTTATGATTACTGTTTAAAAGTATTTTTCCTAATGATAGTCTTGTTTTCCCTTCCTGTACTTTACTTAAAGCCCATCCACTTCTTAACGAATCTCACCTGAAATACATTTCACGTAAAAAAAAAAAAAAAAAAAAAATAGTTTTGACATGAAGAATGTTTCCCTGGCTAATTTGCAGTCTGAACTCTCTGATGAATTTGACCTGAGTTCAAAATAGCTTCAGTTTCACCAAAACTCAACTCCTTGGTAAATTTACTATTCACAAAAGAGAAACCCTAGATTTAAATTCATTGACTCACTTCAGTTGCAGGAGTCTGCTGGCTCAAATTCTGAATAAATTCGGGAGGAGAAAATACCATCAATACTGCAGACCCCAAAGTAAACAAAGAAAGAAAATACGGATTAGCCTGCATTTATGTAATATAATCAAGTTCAAATTTACCTAGGTGTAGACCAATATAATTGGGGATTTGGGTGAATCCCATAGCCAATGGCATCTTTTAGAGATAACCAGTCTTTTTAGAAATGAGATTAAGGGGGGAGAAAGCCTAGTTATGCTAATTAAATCTAAAAAAAAAAAAAAAAGACTAAGGAATAATTGACTTTAGAAAATAGCCCACTGCTTAAAGAACGTGAACTTGAATAGCTCTAAAATATATCTGATCCTTGTTCCCTGCTTGCAACTAATATCCTAGAGAGTGTGCGGCTGTGGCTTGAGTCACTGCTCCACAGCTGGGGCAGTGCTCGGGTTTGGGTCAGCATAAAATTCAAGGGGTTGGGTGGGCAGACAAATGCAAAATGCTCCGCTTGCACTCACAGGCAGGGATACTCGTGTGTATTGCTAACGTCTTCCTGGGAGCCCTTTGGAAAGCTTTTACTGTGCATAAGCTCAGGAAGAATCACGACGGTAGGGGTGATGGTTTTACTGGCAGAGCAGTTTGCATCAAGCGGAGTAAGTCTCTGCGCTGAGACGATGCTCTGCGCGGCGCCTGGCATGAGAAGAAACAACACCAAAGCTGACTGGGGATGAGAGCTAGCATGAGAAATGTGTCCTTCTGTCAACTAGAGCATTTCCAGCAGGTTCGTGTTCGATATACTCTTTGAAGTCAAAACAAGGTAACTCTCCAGAAGCAGAAGGCTCTGCGGGGCTCTATCCCCCATCTTGGCGCCAAGCACAAATTCTGTTCCTTGAAAAAGCTGTTCGTTCAGTGCAGACCGGCTGGGCTGCAGGACAGTTTCAATGCCATCTGTTAAACCTAGGGAGGGCAGATTTTTTAAAAATTTATTAATTTTTTAACTCACGACTTTGAAAAATTCTTTCTTTTGTTTTTTTTTTTTTTTCCTAGACCATTTCTGTTTGATGTGCTTGGTGGCCCAGCAGTTTCCTCCCTCCTTCTTGTTGGTTCCTCAGCTTTGGCGGCTCTGCTAAAGTTACTTTTGATTTCTCCACCTTTGCCTGGACACTGGAATTGGGCACCCTCTTGCCTTACTCGCTCCTTTGCTTAATGTCAAGTGCAGCCAGGTCCCTGGGCAGCTGCCAGGGCTGACACGGAGGAGCGGCCTGGGAGCGTTCCCAGACAGCAGCTAAACAGGTACGTCATCTTTTCATCATCTTTTGTATCAGTGGTGCCCTTTCTTCTGCAGTTAGCATTTTCCATAGCCAAAATTTTGAGGGTGATCTCTGTTTTGCAAAGTCCTACGTGGTCCTCCTGTTTTGGAGAGGGGATTTTGGCAGAAGATAGTTGCAGCTGAATACAGCAGGGCTCTGGGTGAGGAGCATCGCAGCTGAGGCCACATCTGTCCCCTTAGCCACAAGAAATAGGGACCTGGAACAGAGATGGAGCGGCATAAAAGAGGCAACCTGCAGGGTTTAATAATAGTTTAACTGAATTGTGTGAGCAAATGTGAAAACTTTTGCTCCTTCAGGATACTCTTTGACAGTTCACCAGTTGCTAGCCAGAATGCAATGCAGAGCACCACCCGACTCACCCTTTTTTAGGGGTATCTGCCCGCCTCCAAAGGTCATCCTGGCCATGTTGCTTATCAATTCTTGGCAGCAGCAAAGAGCTGGCGTGCTCAGAGCACCACCGCCCATCCTGACTGATGCTGTATCATCATTTCCTTGCATTTCCTCACCTTGCATTCATCTGTTGTTGCTTGGACTGTAGTACTTGCTGTATCCAAGTTGCTATACTTGGATAATAAAAAAACATATTGATTAGGGCCCAGCTGGTCGTACAGCACCGTGCAAAAAGGATCCAGCACCCACACACCACTGCAATACAAATGAGGTGTTTATAGATTTTTTGGGACCTACAGAAGTTTGTTCATAAATGCGTATGCACACACAGACTCACACTCAGTTTAATTTAGTTGTTGGATGAAGCAACTGTACCTCTTCTGTCAATGATTTTACAAGGATTAGGCATAATTTAAGAGCAGGACTTGGTTCTGTGCAAACAGTGCATGTGTTACAATAGAGGCATTTCTCTGTTTCTACGTTTGGGGTAATGCTTTTGAAACACATAGTGGTATGCTCACATCTGGTGCATTTATGAACTATTGACTCTTTGAAGGAAGGTAAAGGATCAATGGCTTTCCTAGTTTTAGAAACAGGGAATTCTTCCTCCTAGGGGAACCTTTCTGGAGGAGCAAAACATTTTGCTTGTTTGAGCAGAAATATTTATAAGTCGGCTCCCAAAGAAAATTTTTGCTCAGATGGTGTAATGTGGTATTTCTCTCGTTTGCACCCTCTCTAGCAAGAAGCATCCGCAGTCCCCGTAAGCGCAGGACAGCCTCAGAAATAACGGCGAGGTGCAGGCTGAAGGGCGTTCATTAGTGTTCTTATTTTGCCGCTTCAAATCGAAAGGCAAGCATTTCCTTGTGCACTTGTGCTGGGAATAACGTTACAGATAAAGCGGCTCCCTCTATTCCTGAGCAATCACGGTGCATGCTGTATGTTTAAGCACGTTATTTCTCGGCTGTTTGCCAAAGATTCCCTGCTTAAAAGTTAGCTGGAAGGAACTCTTTGGTTTGGAAGGGGCACGATTCAGTGCGGTGTAAACATTTGCCTGTGAACTTCCTTTCCACTGTTGCATTTTATTTCAGTGGAATTGGCAGGGGGAGTCAATGTTGTAATTCCATAGATTTTCTGTTCAATAGACGCTGACCATAATGATGATTTATGAGTTGGACTAGCTCCCTCTCCTCTCTAAGCCACCGTATGGTGTGATGAGGAAGAGCTTAATGAAATCGCACCAAACTCCAACACGTCCTTTAACTCCTTCCTTACCTACGAAGTGCTGTGTGCATTGCTGGTGCTTGCAGTGGCGTGGACTTTGGTGTGAATACCCAGCGGATCGGGCAAAGTCTGGGGAAGACGGGGTCATGGGGGGGATCACCCGTGGGATGCACCCCCAGAGCCTGCCTGGGCAGGGCGATTGCTGCTGGGTGTAAATCAGTGAGCGCTGGGTCAGAGGGTGTGAAATACAGCTGTTAGGCTACCACAAACAGTATTTCTACTCTCAAAACCTCATTTATGAGCAAAGACGAAGCACACATTACACATAAAGTACAGGATTTATTTTTAAGATTTACTGAAGTCTTAACAG
The DNA here is from genome assembly GCF_965638725.1 of Aptenodytes patagonicus. Classification (NCBI taxonomy): domain Eukaryota; kingdom Metazoa; phylum Chordata; class Aves; order Sphenisciformes; family Spheniscidae; genus Aptenodytes; species Aptenodytes patagonicus. Next base: position 71,194,500 of record NC_134955.1, read on the forward strand.
TTTAATCCAAGAATCATCATTATTAGCCCAGATGTATTTATTGCAGAAAGAGAAAGAATACATCTATGCAGAAAATGTTTTAATAGTAATAATAATAATAATAATAATAATAATAATAATAATAATAATACAGTTAAAATTGTTACTCACATACTCTGTAGTTTCTACCCCTTTTCCTGGCATTATGTTCCCACTGCTTTTCTGGGTGCTACAGCTGGGGCTTTCCCCCTGGGACTGGCTCCGGGGGTGTCACGGCGAGTGTCAGCACCAGTGGTCCTTTGCTGGGATAGGATGTCCATGCTGATGGTTTCTTCTTCCTCACCACTTGGAGTCATTTTTATATGTTTGCTAACAGGCTTTTGTACCTTTTCCTTTCTTTTTTGGTCCGCAGCTCCACGTCGCATCCCAATTTACTCTGTGTGGTGCCCTTTATGCATGTTAGATACTATTCCAGAGTATCTGAAATGCAGAAAACAATGCTGTTCTCTTGATTACCCCAGAAACCAGTTTTGTCCAGCTGTAGCTCTGCATTTCTTTAACTGTCCGCGGGTGAGCTGCGTACAGGCGTGGGGTGTCCCATGCCAGCCTGTGCCCATCTCTGACCATCTGGTGTCTGTACCCCTCTATGCCGCATCCCGGGTCCTCACTTCTCAAAACCTCTGCCATTGTAGCAGGTCTGGGTTTCTCTACTCCTCAGTGCATTAGTGATTAGTATCTTGCTTTACCTAGAACAACTCCTTCTTACTGCTGTCTATATAAAACTATGGTTGTACCATACAAAGATAAACAAAAGTAAAACAAATTAGCCACAGATAGCCGGTCAATTAGAAAAACTGCTGTTACAGCTAAACCAAGTAAGAAAGCTGCAGGCAGGTCAGGAAAAGTTCAGGCAGAGCAGAGCTGAGGCCATGCAAACTCAGGGCAAAACTTACGGCCTGTATCTAGCGATGTCAATACCCTATTACAGGGCTACACGGCTGCAGGATGACCGCTGTTAATGATGGGTAGCAATGGTGCAAACTTGCTGCCAACGGAGTCAATGCTTAGCCAAGTGGGCAACATGAGTGCTCGTGATAAAGAAAAAAGATACACGAAACAGATGAACTGGGGAGGGTAAACCACCACATTTAAGGGACAGTGGGTTTTGCCAGTATGCTATCTTTGGTGCTTGTTTTGTTAACTCACAAACATGAAAGCAGCGTGGCCAGCTAGGCAGTTTTCTTGTTGGCTTGTTGCATTGACTGCAGTAGAGACTTCATATCCATTTTCTTTGGTTTCCTCGAGACTAATGTGCAAACATCCCCGTAAGAGGTTATACACACATTGCAAAAGGACAAATGTGTAGAGGGATACGCCTCTACCTGCACCTGGGGGTTAGAAATAAGTGGCAATCCTGAGCTAGTAACGTGCTGTGGATAAGAAAAGCAGGAGGTTCACGGATGCAATATTGTCTGAAAATTACAGATCGAAGAGGTCTCCTCTGAAGACTCACTTCTCCAGGCCCTCCACAGCGGCCTCACTCCTAAGGCTGTCATAGGATGCCAAAAAATGTGAAATGCTTTTTTGTGCTTTACTTATGCATTAGGTAAGATGTGAGAAAAGCTGCCGAAATACCCCAAAGCAAGTTTGTGCCGAGGAGCAGTCCCTGGGGAAGCAACCGATGAGTGATCCCTGAAGTGGCCAGGCTGAATTTGTAGGGCTCATTGAGGAGTTTGGAGCTGTCCCTGGAACACAAAGCCAGTGACATCCACGAGCCCCACTCACATGGCGTGGCACCTCACTTCTCCCATTAGCTTGCTCAGCGCCTGGAGGGTGCTGCTGGATGCAGGGCAGACCGGTGTCGCTCAGGGTCGCACGATGAGATTTACATAAGCATCGTGCTATGGAAGTTACCCTGATTTGTCACAGAGTAATTTTCCCCAGGAATAACACTACCTGCACTCATTTATCTTCTGAGCTTGGCCAGCCCCACTCCTGCGTAGACCAGCTCAAGATGGAGGAGCAGCAAGCACAACGTGGCTGTCAGTAAATCCTGAGAAAGAATTTCTTGATATTTGTTCAATGCACTTAGCATTAAAAGAAACCGTCGTGTTGCTGCTTTGCTTTGAAATTAAAAGATACATTTTAAAAACATTTTTCTGATGCTTTTAGAAGCAGCTTTCCCACCAGGCTTGGATTGTCCCTTCCAAGGTCTATTATTTCCCCTGCCTAAAAAATGTTGCACCATGTCCTTCTCCCTCCCGGGGAGGGGAGTGCAGAAGGGGAGGCTGAATTTCCGTTTCTACTTTATACCGTACTGAGTGAGAAGGAGCCGGGCAGTGCATTTTTTTCCTGAGCCCTCCGTTCTAACATGCCGAGATGTAAGGAGAAGTTTGCAGGTTGGTTCTGAAGTGCCTTAATTTGCTGCTTAATACCTGGGAGCCCTGGAGATTTGGCAGTGATGATGGTCATGCCAGACTGGCATGGATGGATTCTGCAAACACAGGACAGGAACCAGCCTGGGACCACAGAAGTATTGGCTCCTTTTGTTCAATGAAATAAAGGAGAATCATCCAGAGCACAACATTTAATAGACAGAAGGACGCTGTGGTACAGCCAAACAATTGGTTTTTCAGGCTTTTTGATGGGTGAGGACCCCATTTCTGCTTGCACGAGGGGCTGCGTTGGGGCGGAAACCGCGCTGCACTCAGAGTTTAGGAAGCTACTTTTGAAAATTGGACATCTGGCATCGACGAGGCTGTTTGTGCTGTTTGTGAGCTGAACACATCGCTTTTCCCAAGGGCGGTGATGCATTGTAATTCTTTGCTGTTCATTAAACAAAATATTTTCCCAGTTTAATATCATAATAGTCATAATTGCTCTGCTCATAAGGACCAAGGTTTACTAAATTCAAACGATGCAAAGGATGCAAATCCTACATAAGAGTATTTTATCACTCATACTATAAAGACTTCCCTATGGCAAACATATTTTTACACTCTGCAAACAGCTTTAGAAGATTAACAGAAAACATCATAAAAATACTCCTTAAATTAAAGATTGCATTGGCTTCAGTAGTTTACCCTTCCCTCATACTACCATTCCAGCAATAAAAACACGATGATGTTTACATGGTTTCCAAACCATAAAACACTCATTTTTCATTATTTCTCCAATCTCATAATGTAGAGTTGTGTTTATCTATAACTCAATATATTTTAATAAAAGGCCTGACATTTAAGTGAATGCTGATAGGAAACAAGCACAGAAAATGGTTTATAAGCAAATTAATGAGATTACTGCAAGAAAATTAATTTGAAATAAAAATGAGATCTATCAAAGAAACATACTGATAGGTAGTTTATACCTGAGGTGCATTTTTCAATGAGTTTTTAGAAACATTATCAACGTAGGGCTCCATCATTACTGAACACCAAAATTATACTGTCTGACACCAATGTAACCACTGGCCCTACCTCCTTCTCTCCTTACTTCTGCCCAAATTATGCACCAGACAATTTTGCACCTACCTGGAACTGCCACTGACTATTCAAAGGCAGGAGGTCTGGAAAAGAAAGTTTAATGTTATGTTATTTTTCTGTTATGACAGCAAAGTGACCCAAAAGCGTTTAAACCATTCTGAATAGAGGTGGCCAGAAGCCACAACAGCAAAATCAATGCATTTTTCCAAGGTAATTTCCAAAATCCAAAGCCGGTGGTGTGTGGCCACCTCCCGCTTCCCGGCCCCATCCCTGGGAGGCTGGCTGGTGTGTGGGGGCAAAGCCACCATGCTCATGTGTTGGTTCAGCATCTTCTTGATGGACCTGTCCCACTGGCATAAGAAAAGTAGGAACAAATAATTACAGCGGAGAATAATTATAGCCGTAACACACTTGAATGAACCAGCGACTTCTCACCTATTTCTCTTGGTGGTAGTGTCGTGGTTTAACCCCAGACAGCAACCAAGCCCCACACAGCCGCTCGCTCACTCCCCCCACAATGGGATGGGGGAGAGAATCGGAAGGGTAAAAGTGAGAAAATTAGTAGGTTGAGATGAAGACAGTTTAATAGGGAAAGCAAAAGCCGCACACACAAGCAAAGCAAAACAAGGAATTCATTCACTCCTTCCCATCGGCAGGCGGGTGTTCAGCCATCCCCAGGACAGCAGGGCTCCATCACGCCTAACGGCGACTTGGGAAGACAAACGCCATCACTCCGGACGTCCCCCACTTCCTTCTTCTTCCCCCAGCTTTATATGCTGGGCATGACGTCCCATGGTATGGAATGTCCCTTGGGTCAGTTGGGGTCAGCTGTCCCGGCCGTGTCCCCTCCCAGCTTCTTGTGCCCCCCCAGCCTGCTCGCTGGTGGGGTGGGGTGAGAGGCAGAAAAGGCCTTGACTGTGTGTCAGCACTGCTCAGCAGTAACAAAAACATCCCTGTGTTATCAACACTGTTTCCAGCCCAAATCCAAACCACAGCCCCATACCAGCTACTGGGAAGAAAATTAACCCTATCCCAGCCAAAACCAGCACACCTACAAAAGACACTTACCCATCTTAGGTAACAAATATCTATTTGCGAATATCTCATTTGCCTATTGTACTATGGGCCAATAAAAAAAAAAAAAAAAATATATCCAGAGACATAAACTCTTTTTTGATATGGCTGCATTTTCTCAATACAAACAGGTACTGCAAACAAATGACTTTAACACATCCTCCCGTTGATTAAAAAATGATTTATATTGAATTACACGTTCAGGGTTGATTGGATGATGTGTTTAATCCCATTCCCTGCCCTCCTCCAGCATAATAATATACAATATCACCTCTGCAATAATGCGATTATATTAATGGATCCAGTATTGCCACTGTGTTTGAGAGCAATCATTGTTAGAGGGCTCGTGCTTCCCAAGATCAATATTTTTAATTCTAGTAAATGAAGAGAAGAATAAAGTTGTGTCTTGGAAACAATACGGCACTTCCTATGGGGAACAGTGTCCTGCAAACTATTTCCCATACGTATATTAAAATTCCGGTGTAGTGACAAATAATCCATTATACCATGTTCCTGTCTACCTGTGTTGGTTTCAGCTGGGATAGGGTTAATTTTCTTCCCAGTAGCTGGTATGGGGCTGTGGTTTGGATTTATGCTGGAAACGGTGTTGATAACACGGGGATGTTTTCGTTACTGCTGAGCAGTGCTGACACACAGTCAAGGCCTTTTCTGCCTCTCACCCCACCCCACCAGCGAGCAGGCTGGGGGGGGCACAAGAAATTGGGAGGGGACACAGCCGGGACAGCTGACCCCAACTGACCACAGGGATATCCCACACCATATGGCGTCATGCCCAGCATATAAAGCTGGGGGAAGAAGAAGGAAGGGGGTGACGTCCGGAGTGATGGCGTTTGTCTTCCCAAGTCACCGTTAGGCGTGATGGAGCCCTGCTGTCCTGGGGATGGCTGAACACCTGCCTGCCCATGGGAGGGAGTGAATGAATTCCTTGTTTTGCTTTGCTTGCATGCGCAGCGTTTGCTTTCCCTATTAAACTGTCTTCATCTCAACCCACGAGTTTTCTCACTTTTACTCTTCCAATTCTCTCCCCCATCCCATTGTGGGGGGAGTGAGCGAGCGGCTGGGTGGGGCTTAGTTGCCGTCTGGGGTTAAACCATGACAGTAGGAGATATACCACCTCAAATGGTAGGTTGAAAAAAAGCCCTGGTCTTTAGTCTTCATGTTTACATATCGCCCTGATTTTGCCTTTATGTGATAATTCACCCCACAGTTAATAGCAGAATAGGCAGCCGTGCCGTGGCTGTGGTCTGCTGCTGAGCGCCCTGCCCTGAGCACCGCTGCTGGAGACGCACTCTGGCTTTATTTTGAATTTATTGCCGTGCTTAGACCCCATTACATTAACGGGTGGCAAAGAAACTATTTAATTGTCTCCTGCGGTCTGAGGGTTAGCGGTTTTAATTGCATTGTGGCAGTTTAATGCATTAAAAGTTATGCTTTTAATGTAAAGGAAAGAATGGCGTCTTTAGGGGGGGAAGGGTGGTGTCCTCTTGTACCTGCCTTGAGTCAGCATGGGAAGGCTGCTGTAGAAGGAATAGCGCTGGAGAACGAAAGAGTGAATTTGTGCTATTCCTGCAGAAATAAGTTTGGTTCAGTGTGGTAGCGCAGCGGCTGCTCTTTCCCTTGCCCAGCTGGCCGGCGCGTGGGATCACTGTTAGCTTGTAAATGTCATAGATTTTCCCCCCTTCACTGATTAAAGACGTGATGCCAGCGGGTTGCATGGGCAGCCTGACCTTTTCCAGCAAGGATGTGCCGATACCGGTAGGATTTCAGCTGCGCCCTGTTCAGGTATTGCTCATGGTCTGTGGTTTGTGGGTGACCCACGGGATGTGAGAGGGACCCCAGGGGGCAGGGGCTGAGTCTGCCCAGTTCTGCCAAGTCTTGTCTTCCCCATCTCTTGGGGGAAAAAATAAATCCCCCCTTGACTTCCACGCCATTTGATCTAAGCAATTTTTCACCTGCTCTGAGATTTCCCAGCAAGCCAGTTTGAGTCAGGGAGGGCAGCTGGGTCTAGGGGGCAAAAATCTCCCTCTTCTTCTAACGGGTGGTGGGAAACCCTGCCTAAGCACCAAAGCAGGCGGAGTGTGTAGAAATGGCACCATCAGTTAATTAGCCCTGAAAACCCTTTGGTCTTTCATGTCGTCTGCACTACTGATCGCTGCTTGGGAGCTGGAGCAGGATCGAAGAACTGACCTCACTTCTTCTCTGCAGTGTTTGCAGTCTCAAGTAATTTAAAGGGTAAAGAAAAGATCCCTTAGCTGTTACAGCTCTTAACAATTACTCATTGTATTAGCTGTACCTCCCCAAGACGGCTTGCCTGACAAATGAATCTGCTGCACTGATACTGAATTCTTTGGAAAATTGCTAAAGATTTTCAATTATACATGCTTCCTTCCCTAAGTTTAAAATGATATGTGCATGCATTATGGACTTAAATTAATATTTGAGCTATTAATTGGAGATTGCACTTGGCAGCAAGTTATTTTTTGTGGTGCGATGCTCGTGTAACCAGAGATAATATGATGACTACATTTTTAGCAGCTTATAAATAAGTAAAAATAAATGAAATTCTTCAAGAACTACTCATATCGAGCTATCAAAATGAATCAACTTGATTGCAGGGACATTTGCTGTCTTTGCCCTTTGCCTAGTGCCTCTCTGTGCCATCCCTCTGGACCTTGGAGAAATATCTTCAGCGCTTTTGAGGTGTCCAGCGCGCGAGCAGCAGTACAGCTTTTTAGCATCCCATTGATTTTTGTGCTGTGAACAAAGGTTTGTGATCCATTCGGTGAACTTAATTCCTTTCTCGTGTTTGTACATTATGCAGGAGCAACCTGCTATTTTTATGCCTTCACCAATACCTGCAAGGAGCAGTTCTGTGCCTGTATTGAATGAATAGCTGTTTTGCAAGAGGGCTATTACGTGTATTTACTATTAATCAGGTGAAGACTCTACTAATTGGCAAAGCATTGTTTTAAAGCTTATCAGATAACCTGAGCTCTACAAGTTAGGGAAAAAAAAAATCTTCTTTCACTTGTGAATTATTTGTGGACGTTTATAAGCATAGGGTAAGGTCATTGAATGGTGAATGCAGCTTTTAAAAAACAGCCAGTGACCCACATAGCGTTTAAATTGTTTATTCATAATATTGCATGAATGATAATAAGTGCTTTAATGTGCACGTTGCTGTGTTTGGAAGTGACCAAGAGAAGAAATAGGCTTAATTTGTCAAAAACTCATTAGTCTTTTTTTTTGATCTTTGTCCCCGCTGACCTCCTCGCGGTTAAGAGGTTTATTCCTACGAGCTCCTTCTGCGCAGTGGTCCAGCCCTTATCCTTGACATGTCTTGCCCGGCTGCGGAGCTGCTATTTGCTGTTCGAAGGGACCACGCTGGAAGCAGCCTGGCAAAGCTCTTTCCGTGCCTGTCTAAATTAGCCATCAGTTATGCAACCAGAATATGTACATGAGAGGGGGAAAATATCAACTCACAGGAGTAATTTCATTAGCAAGTTAAATCATTCCCATGTGTCAGCTGCGTTTTAGGAAGACAAAAACTCTCACTAAACTGTTTTCTGTGGCTGATTGTGTCACTCATAAAGGCTGCTGGAATCAAGGGAGGCTATTTGAATCTTCCACGCGGCTGCCTTTCTGTCCTGGTTCCCGTGAAGCGCTCTCAAACTCAGAGCATTTTTGATCCATCAGTCCAAATAGCTCTTGCAGTAGCTGATTTATAAGCTAACATAGATATCTCTGGGGCTGTCAGAAAATACAAGTGGCTGCTTTTCCTTTTATTAATAAAATCTATTAACGGCAGTTGTCTCCAACATCTCCTCAAACAAAATCTGCTTCAGCCCCCACGTCCACTCATGGGAAGGAGCTCATTTCTTAAATGGAAACGTGAGCAACTCTGTTTAAAGTAGTGCAGGTGGCGATACTATATGCTGCGTGCTAAACGGTTTCACTGTAGAGAAGGGAGGTGTGCATATTTTGAACCTCCAAGTTTTTCCACTTCTCCTCATTTGTGTGTTAAGTATTCAAGCCATTATGACACAGGATATACCTGGAGAAATCAAAGCACCATTGCACAGGGCAAAATGAATCAAAGTTCATTTCAGAGCAGAAGTAAAACGCAGGAAAGCCTGCAGGTGAGACTTCAGGAAGAGCTGCGGCACGTAAACCAGACTCCTGCATCTTTTCCCTGTTCATCTGGCCAGATGGACCTTGTGGCTGTCCTGCTTAACACAAGCAACAAGTGGTGGTTTGAATGGTCCCATGTGCAACGTTCGTGTGCATTCCGGGAGGAGGAGTTGGAGGTGGGTCTTTTATTGGCGGTGGAGACGTAGCGGTGTCACACATGGGACACCAGTGCCCAATGGATGGGTAAGTGTCCCTGTGTCTCGGTCCCTTCTCTGCAGAGGGGCATCTCTTTGCATGACCAAGACACTGGGCTATACACTGGGTTTGGAGAAGTCCTCATACACTGTGGTAGACTAATGTCTTACTGCCACTCCTCTGCTCTCTCTCATATTGAAAATCCCAGTTGAGCTGTTGAGATGCAAAATAGGGGCAGGCAGTTGTTCTGGGGCCAACATCACTGGGTTGTCCTTGAATTCAGGTGTTTATCCATCCCATGGAGGAGCCATTAGCATCTTGTCTGTGAACCACCCTGCAAGTTCCCTTTCCCTCTCTTTTCTGCAGTGTTTGTATGTTTGAGGATCCTTGTGCATATGAAGACTGCAGTATAGGGGCTGTAAGGGCAGGATGGTTGGCTCTGCTAAGTCTAAACAAAAAGAACAGGTTATAAATTACTGTTTGCTATTTTTCACTTTGATCTCATATTTAAGTGGTTTGAGATTTAGAGTCCACTCAGTAGTTGAGATGTTGCCTAGTTACCATTTTTGATATCACAGAGAAAGAATAAATTAAATGACATTTTAATATTAAATGCGGTGGCTTGAGAATTGCAGATATGCTCCCTGTGTGTCAGACAGCCGAGTCAGAAATCCTCTTTTGAAAAAGCCCTGATTCTTCCTGGGAGGCTTTGAAAACTGTTCTTTTTAATTTTTTATTTTTTAATTTTTTTTTACAACAGTCCCTGCATTGCATTTGCCCTGCAGTAGGGAATCTGAGACTGGGCATTTTGTTGGCAGGGCCCGTTAACCCCAAGCATAAATTCTTGCTACTGGGGCATGCTGTTACGGGCACAGAAAAGTCCAGCACTGCAGTAGCCACCACCCCAGTTGTTGCTCACTGTTGTGGTGTCCTGGTCTGCAGTGCTGTATTTTGAACTGCCACATACTCATCATACTCATTGCAATACATTACAGAGCTCCCCACCAAGCTGCCTTAGGAGAGCAGGCAGCCACTGCTGTTCGATGATGACAATTTATGGGCAATGCCTGCTTTTGAGGTGGCTCTTGACTGCCGACCCTATTTCATCCTCAGTGCCTTGCAACATAAGAATTAGGCATTCTTCTTGACTCCCGAACCTGACATTTGAGGAGAAGTGCACACGGTGCTGAGAAATCTTTCATTCTGCAGCAGCTGTCTGATCAGTGAAAAGGTGAACGTCTGTGCGGCTACATCGGAAATACCTTGGGATACTGCCTGACTGTTGAAAATCTTCATACTTCTAACAGCGGGCAGATTTAGTACTATCTGGCATGCAGAAGACATCAGTCCCTATCCCTCAATCAGCCCGTTACAAACTCTCCTGAAAGTGCTGGAGAGGGCAGAAACATGAGACATAACCATCCTCCCTTCTACATGTCACGCGCTGCTTCATCTGCTAACCACGATTTCATGGGATGGCCGAGACCGCCTCTCTGCTTGTGTGTTTTGTCCTGACTTTCCTCTCTCATTCCCTCCTCTATAAAGAACCCACTGATGCTGTTTGTTAATGACTTACAAGTCATTGACAATAAACAAGAGGTGTCTGGAAATTTTTACTCTCAGAACTACTTAGTCTTATAATTCCCATTTTTTGTGTCTCCTTCAGTAAAGTTGTTTGTTTGGGCTTTTTGGTGAGTTTGTTCTGGTAACGATGTGTATTCAGGCTTTCCTGGGTAAAGCCTGAAGTTTCCTGGGTGTCCTTTCCTGTGTAAGAAAACGCAGCAAGAAAGACAGAAAAAGAGATTAAATTATGGAGTTCAGTGAGTACTTCGTAATCAAGAATTATAAATTCAGGAAAGTTTCAGCTGGCATTTATGTTTAAGAGAAATCTATGAAATGGTAAGAAACACATAGATCAGGAATCTGAAGTGCCTTTCAAATCATTAACATTTAGAGATATAGACACTGAAGTACTTTAACTGTATGGCTGTTGCATACTGTCATTGCATCACTTAATAACTGGCAGGAGTAAGCACTATATTAGGTGCTGAAGATAACGCTAATTCATGCAAAGGCTTTCAATTGATTTTTAATTCCTGCAGCAACATAAAGTGATGAGAAAGTTCCATTGCAGCCAGGAGATGTCAGCGAATCTTTCCCTGAACATTAACATATATAAATATAAATATATACGGAGATAAATAGCTATAGACACAGATACTTTAAAAGCTTGCAGTGCATGTTTTCCAGTGACTAGAAATATCACACAGAAGGATTTTTCTGGGTTTCTTGTTAATGAATCAGAATATTGATTGTTTTCTGGTACACGGAAATTTTCAGGCAAAAGTCTACGTGGATCTGGAGTTCTGGCTGAAGACACGTATTCGTAATTTAAGATTAAAATTCTTCCCAGGAATGACACTGCAATATCTTTCAAAGCAAGCAATGCACGGTATGAGCTACTCAGGGTACTAGTATTTGTTTAGAGTTAGGATGGACATTAAAACAAATGCTAATTTATCAAGCTAGAGGAAATCAGCAGTTAATCTGCCCCCGGAAAACTTTTTTCTGCCTCATGGGGGCACCATGGATCATTTCTAGTGCCTGGAAACGTCTCTTCCAACTTTGCCCATTAGCTGGTTGTCTACACCTGATTTTTCGGCAGTGGAGAGAGATGAGTGCCAACGGAGGGGAAAACCTCCCAACGGCTTTAGGAGGGAGATGGGAGCCGTGCCATGAGCTTGGCTTTTCACCAGCTGAAGTGAACATGTGCCCTTCCAGACCAGAAGAATCCGAGTTCCCCACTGAAAAGCTGCTGCAACTAATTTTAAGATGTATGTGAAATAGATGTGAGTTTTGTCCTCTTTGTGGACAAGGTGCAATAAAGCAGAGTTAAAAGCCAGAGAGCTGCCTTAGTCCTTTCACTGCATTGCGAAGCTCAGCCCATCTCCTCCTGAGAAGGTGTCCCCTGGCATTTCTCATTTGAGCACTCACTTTCCCAACATTTCTAGTTCTTTCTAGTTCAGAGGTAAAGGTTTTCTTCTGATACTCCTGAGCTGAAGCCAGTAGGACAAATGTGTCCTTGTGATGCAGGATTTCTAGCTAAGTTGGCACCAGTAGAATGTGCAGAGGAACTCTGTATCTCTGCAGGACAGTAGAGCTTGACATCCTCAGTTATGAGCAGATAAATCAAAATAAAGTATGATTTCAAAATGGGAAAGATAATTTTGATTTCAGATGAAATGAAAATGTAAAGTGATGTTGCAGAAGGAAATCGATCAGTTCTTGAAATGTACGTATCTGGTAAATGTTTAAGCCAAGGGAGTTGAACAAGTTACCCAAGTGCAGACATATTCTGAAGCCATTTTTTTACTTTGTTTGTTTGTTTTCTGTCTTTTTATGGAAGTACTACCGTCAAAATAGTTACATCTCATTAAAGGATGAACATTTGCCATATTTCAATTTTAGAAACCAGATAGCATTTTTTGAGCTGTTCATTAGGGAATTTTATTTCCTTGATTTACTTTGCTGTTGCTCAAATTACTTTAACAAGAGTGAACTCATCCTTCTCAGTTTTAAGCAACTAAACCCCAGTCATCTCTCTGAAGATGAGACCTTCACTCTGTAGTCATCCCAAACATATTTTGCAGCAGAATTATAAGCTATTAACTTCAGCTTTTACTCTGAACACTAAAAATAATTCAGCTCAGGTGGCAAAAGCTGTCTTTCCTGCAATAAAAGCCTTTTTTTAAGATCTGGTTAGTGGAAACTACATCACTCAAGCTTAGCTGGCTAACAATATCTGCCAGTTTATCCGGCAGTTTGGGAAATTAATCCATGAAACTTAATTGGCTTTGTATATTTACATTCAAAATATTCAAAGGGAAACTCCAGTTTATCTGACGGGTCGCCCACGCTTCTCTTTGATGAGCCTCAGCATGAATAAAGATGGCTTCAACTGAGTTTCGAAAAGAACATATAAAGCGTTGGGGACCTTGCAAGTCTCCAGGTAAGGCAACCTACATATCAAAGGCTTATCTCCTAAGCTGGATTTTTCATAAATATTATGTGAAAAGAGTTGATAGTTGATTTCTTTTTCCTTCCTTCCCCTGTTCTCCTTCCTCCATTCCTTGGCCATAAGAAAAAGTTATTCCCGTTCTGCCTGTTCACGCTTTGCCTCCAAAGCACACAGCCTGAGCTCAGAAAATCAACAAATAACCTGACTTGTTGATTCCTGTCCAAATGCCCATGCCGCCCAACTCTGAGAGTGATTATGTTTATCAGGCAAACTGCACCTGCTATGACACCAGCCATTCACATCTTATAAGAAGATGCTCAGTGGTTTATAAGGAGAATTTAGTGCCTGTTGCAAGCCAAGAAATCAATTTCCCCAAGCCTCAGCAGACACCCAGGCCACAGGTCCTTCCTGGAACGTAACTCAGGTTGAATTATTGCTTCAGTTCCACCTGGCAAAGATGATGTTAATGCAGAAGATGAGTTAGGAGAAAATAGTGACTGCGGTAAAAATGCATGTGGATGAAAGAGAATGCGCTTAAATGAAATAACGTCTTCTAGATGGCATCACATAAAATCAGGAGGCAGCTTTTAACTCAATAGGCAGGAAATTAGACATGTGATTTCTGTATTATGAAGGGCAGCCGCACACCTGATTCCCAGCAAGTTATGATGAAAGTCGCCCCGAAGCCTCTTCTGGAACTGCAGTTTTTCTATCAATTGTGCTCCATTTTGGTTACGAGGTTAAGCAGCCCACCACACCTATATTAAATGAGTTTGTTTCCTCTGAAAACCACTCCCTCAGTCCCTTGATTTCTGGGGATATACTAGCAACTAGTTTTTGTGCGAGATTACATTTTCAGAGGCGCCACATGCATTGCCTTGTGCCTCAAAATTAAGCTGCAGTGTGTAGTTTTGTTTTAACAGCTGCAGAAGGTTTTCCAACATCTCAGACTGTGGTGTATGAGGTGATGGTCCCCAACACGCCACAGTCTCATGATGTTTTGGCAGTTCACATGAGAAAGACATTTTTGGGTTTTATTTTGTTGCCTTTTTGTCTTTACGCCCTCTCCAGCCAAGGTAAGTTGGTTCAGCTGAAGCAACATCAGCAGCACCAGGAAGAGCTGGTGGGCCGGTGGCCCCTCCGTGGTGGGCTGGCTGGTTAGCTCTGGAAGGCTGGTCCCTGGTGAGTGATTCAGGGTTGTTTTTAATAGCGATGAGCACACTGAAGAATGACTGAGGAAAGCAGCTGATGATCCACCATGAGCTTATGCAGGGAAAACTGGTATAACTTGATTTGATGCAACGATCAGCAACTAGTGACCGTAAAACAAGTGATACCACTTGTCTATGCCTTGCTAGAAGGAGAGAGAGGGTGAACATCACCCAACAACAGCAGTCCATGCATGGCTGCTAGTTACTAGCCAGATGTTTGCAGAGAGGAAGCTGGTGGATATCTTCATCAACCACTGAAGCAATGACAAGTGGAGGCAAGTTCTTTAGATTTCACTTTGGTTAAGGTAACACTGTAGAAGAGCTGACCAGAACAAATAACCTGGTGGACATGAACTGGTGAAATAAAGTAGGAGGAGAAACAAATAGAGGTTTTTCTTTTCTTTTAAGGGCAGACTTTGAGAAATGAAGGGAAACAGTGAAATCATCTGGAGGGAAGAGTGAAGCAGACCTGCAGTGGGTTCAGCGTGGAGGAGACATGGAGCTTTGGAAGCCAAAGGTACAAGAACTACTTAACATTTATGTAACAAGCAAAAGGTTTTTCTGCAGTGACTGTGAATAGCCATCTTGGAAAGACTATTAGGAGTAAGTAAAGAGGTACATGGGCAGTAAAGGGGACTGATCAGCAATAAAAAACAGATATTGAGGGTCAGAAAGAGGTCATGACTTGAATGGAGACCTTGCTCAACTCAGGCTCAGTTAGACTTGAGAGAAAGAGACTGGGTAGCCAAGTGATTCACCAGTTCTAAGTCTGGTACCAAGGACTTCAAATTTTATGAATTTTCTCAAATCAGGGATGGTACAGTATAACTGCAGAACAGCCAACACAGTACTTGAGTCCTTTTGTTTAGGAAAGAGAAAAAGTGATGTGGGTGGTTGTAGCCTACTTGGTCTGACCTTAGTACTCTACAAGATAGGGGCATCAAGGGAAATAAAAACCAGGGTAAAATCCACTGTGATGGATAGCAAAAGGTAGATAGTGCTAGACTAACCTATTATCTTCCTGTAGTAAGATAACTGAAGTGATATCTCACTTGATGGGAAATGTGGGAGAAATGACATTAGAGAGGAAAAGATGTTAGAAGAGCCAGTATGGTGGCTGGTGGTGTCAAGTCACTCTCTGCAAATGAGAAGCAAAGAAAAGGACTGAAACAATGAACATTTTTTATTGTATTCGAATTGTACTTTAGGCAGGATAATCCCATTCTTCCAAATATTTAAGTTTCCAAAAGGAAAAAAAAAAGTTAAGCTTCATTTTGTGTAGCCTCACATTTCCCCCAAGGAGAACTCCTTCCTACTCCTTCCATCGGATAGGCACCTGTGCTGCTCACAAGTCTGTGGCGGGGAGCAGAGACCAGTATTGGGAACGCCGATGCCGTGGGTCAGGAGCAGGGCATGAACTGCGGGCAAGGAGGGTGCTTGTTTGGCACAGAAGGGTAGAGGTGGCATTAGGAACACACAGGCTAGCCTGCAGGAAAGCACAAGAAAGCACAAAGCAGAGGACAGGAAAGTCAAGGAGACAGCAGGACCCCAAGTTTCCCTGTCCCTTTGCCTTTGGCTGTGAGTGGGATGAGGAACTGCAGCAAGGAGCTGGGCAAGGATTCCTGCAGCAAAGCATTGCATGAATTGACAAAACTGGGACTTCTGACCATCTGGAGAACTTCAAAGAGTTTTACTTGGACTTGCCCCGCTTTCCCTTTGCTGCCACGGTGCTAGTAACACTGCTCACCAGTCCTTCTCCTTTCTCTCCGTGTATCAGTCAGATGCTTATTTAGAGGCTCACGTGCCCACTCTTGCTGGATTGCTGCTGTAAAGAAATATGATTATTAGTAATAAGAAGGACAACCAGGTTATTGAGTTTAGAGTCAGAAACTAGATTTTCAGCCAGGAGGGTATGGGGAAGAGGGTCCATTAGTGCTACCCTGGTGAAACTGAGGTGACTCCAGACTGATCAGCATGTTTCCTACATGTAGAGTAGCCCTATCCCAGGGCCCTGTCCCAAAAGAGTGTTTGTTCTGTCCTCAGTATATTTCAAACACACTGGGGACACGGTTTTGTCTAAATGACAATTCCTCCTGTTTTTTCCTAATGAAACTGGCAACATGGCCCGTAAATCTTGCCAGCATTGCTCTGCTTCACAACAGCCACATCTCCTTAATAAGATATTTTATCCCTCCAGTTTGCTGTACTTCATTTTTGGAGATAATTTCTGAAGGGAAACCCATCCTAGCAACAACTAAAACTTAGCCAGTTCCCCTATGTTAGGCAGAATTACCTCTCAACACACAGAGGGATAAATCAAACCCCAGATCAGAAAACTACTGAATTTTAGCATTTAAACCATTCCTAGGCAGCATTTCTCCTCCCTTTGGGGAGCTGGAAACATAATACACCCCTGGCATCCTGTTAGTACAGCTTCCCCGCTGGTTATGTTTTCGACTAACCTCTTTTAGGGCTAATGAGGTAGTAAATGATGTACTTTTATAGCATTGGCCAATGTCTTGCTAAGTGCTGGCCGGGTGCATCACTGCTGGCATCCCTGCGTTGCCCTGTCAGTGCTGCGGCTGTCACTGCTGCAGACTCTTCAAAACAGGATGGCTGAGCTCTGCAGGAGTCCGATTCCTTATTCATCCCCTTCACCCACTGCAACTGGGGGATTAGGAGCTATTTTAAGCCTAACAAATTAAAAGGACTTGCACCAGATTTTGCAGTTATGCTGTCCCAGGGTTGCTTGATCCCAGCAAAAACAATTTCCAGTTCCCAGCAGGTTGTAGTGAGAGGAAAGGACGGTATCGACCCACGTGTACTGCAATAGCAGATGCTTACAGCAAGACTTGGTGCCATTGAAAAAGTTACCAAAACTTGCCACATTTTATTTCTCATCTTCCAGCAGTCTCCTTTAGGAAGTGGCATTGGTGGCACAGGCGGTGGAGAGCGAAGTCATACTCAGGGTTCGCAGGGAGAGCTTGTGTTTGTGCACTGTCCTTGGAGTCCCTTGGAGGGGTGGACACGCCCTCACAGAAGTGTTTTCGGGGGGAATCTCTGCTCTTGCTGCCCCTCCCATAGAAATGACTTGTGTCAGCCCTCCTTAATTGCTTCAGGCAAAATGCATCAGGTTAACGAAGACCTGCTGCTTAAAGGCTGGCTGCTAACCTACCTTAATTTGGCTGAAGTGGGCTTGGAAGGGCTCAGGCAGGTAGCTCCTGGGGCAGCTCTGGTAGGGCCATCATCTGCAGGCCAGGGATGGAGCTGCTTTCTGGCAGAGGAAGGCATGGGGTCTGGAGGAGTGTGATCCCTGCATTATGGATTAGATTTTTGTCTTGCTTGTTTGCTTTCAATGTGCTGGGGTCCTCTGTCTCTTGCTTGCTGGATGCTTTCTGCTGTGTTGAGGGCTCCAGTGGGAAATTGCAGGAGAGTAACTAATTGCTTTTCCATAGGTGACTTGCACAAATGCATTTTGAGGCAGAAGTACGGAGCTGGGTACAGACAGCATCCCAAAAGAGGCCGTTGGCATCTTACTGGGATGGCTTTTGTGCTGAATCCACAAAGGACAAAGAGACCAATCTACTTATGTTGTCATGTTTCTGACTGAGCTGCTGTCCATTTTTGGCCTTGGTAGCCTATACAGATATGAATGTCCACCCCATTACTTTGCAAGCTCCTGTTTTTACCAGCCACCTGACCATTTAATCTTTACAATCTAGGATTTAAATTAGTATCTTCAGAACAGAGGTAATCTTGCTGCGTCTCATTTGCTCAACACTGGCTCTAACAGTGCTCCCTTATTAGAGTCCTTAAATGTGACTTCAGTTAAAAATTTGCAATAGTGGTTTGTCAAATTATTTTTGCTTTCAGGCCTGCTGTGTTGTAGCTCTCTGAAATGACCTGGCCACCTAATTATTCTTTTACCCAGGAAATCCTTTGGGAAGCAAGTAGCTTCAGGCCATAGGTAGCAGAAGTACACCAGGTTGGGTACAAGATCCAGCAGGATCGGAGCATAATTTCCTAGTAGCAAGTTGAATACCAATAAAAAGAACTGTTTTTTCTTTCACCCAATGCATAAAATCACTAGCCCATGGGTATTCCAGTTAAAGGTGCCCTATTTTCCCTTAAACCTCTAGTTCCCACCACCATGGGACAGGATTCACTGGGCTCTGGGGCAGCTATTTTTCTGAATTTGGTAGTTTATTTTATTCAGCTGTTGCTTTCTTGGAGCCCACCCAAATCTCACAAGCAGTGCAAACAGCTGCTGATGTGCAGCCAACACTGAGTGTGCAGCGCTTCAAACCCTGCTCAGTTGCTGATACCGGTTTCCTGGATTCATCAAGCTGGTGCAATCAGTCTGAAGGATTTTAGCCCTGCAAACGCTAACAGCGATGGATGCTGGCGTGACCTACCTGCTCTCCTTAAAGACTTACTTGTGCAGCAGGTTGCCTGAGGCTGGGGATGATGCCTGAAGGGTTTCCTAAAGGAAATAGGACCTACAAATCCTTTCCTTGCGCTGCTGTAGCCCCTCTGTGCATGAGGGCTTGCTGAAATGATAGATAAATGGCATACCTGGGTTTTTGCTTTAAGCATGTATATAATGAATGGTGTAGCTTATAATTTATATCTGGGTTTTTTTTTTTTTTGGGGGGGGGGGGGGGGCCTAAGGCAGTGACTCGTCTCAGAACCCTGGGCAATAAGCACAGGGAACCAAAGTCCTGACGAATTTTGAATTCTGTGTGCCATGAAATAAGTTAGTGTTTTGGCTGGGATGGGGAACTTTGGGCTGGAGTGCAGTGCTGTCTAATCAATGGTGAACTGAGTGTGGTAAGTAATGCTCAGGAGGCAAAGTTTTTCTTAGTATTAGAGCTTCAGATAAATCCAACTGCCTCTAGAAACAAGAGTTGTTCTCATATTTTCTCATTTTCTTTCCTAGAAATGCTTTCTGAGTGAAATCTATACCCCTTAGATACAGATTTGATGAAAAAGGAATGCATTTACCACCGTACTTGCTTACCCCAAAGGAAAGCAAAAAGAAAATACAATTAGAATTTCTGCCTCCTATTTTCTTTATAACATTTTTTGTGTTTAAAGTGCTAGATGACTGGCATCACACTAAGGAAACTGGTTTGTATTTGATTTTGATTCACCTGACTGAAAGAGTCAGTTTTGGTTAAAGTGACTTTGCTAGCTGGCCATTGATCAGCTTACGCTCATGAAGGGAGAAACCTCGCACCAGGTAGCAGTGAAGCCTGTCTCTCCTTTTCCTCCTTTCTGGGTTAATACACTTCAGGGATGATCAGAAATGGCAAATTCATAACTAGTAATTGTTTTTCCCTGAGGGGTGGAGACTGCCGTGTTCAAGGGAGATAATTTCAACTGGCGATGTAACAAGACTTGAATGTTTAATTCCTCTGAAAAGTCCTTGCTTGCGCATGTAGGTCCAGAGTCAGTGGAAAGAGGATGATTGTCACAGGCTCTGTGCTGAGTCCTTGGTGAAGAACCCATTAAAGTCCATGTGAAGACGATGCCTGCCCCTTTAGCAGCCACTTGCCTTCACTGCTCCTCAGTTTTTCATTTTAATGTTCTCCTGGCTCTGATGCTCTTCCACCTTCTGCTGTTCATGCTTCACTGCCCGCTTTGAACCTCTGCACTTGTTCATACCCAGCTTCTTCTCATCCCCAGGCTTTTGCACAAGCCCTGTTCTCTGCTCTTCTCCTCTCCCTGCTTCTTGGCCCTTTCCTTTCCTTGACTCCTCACCATCTCACACATCTCATATGAATAATTATTTCCCAGTCCTATCCATCACCACCTTTTCCCAGACGCTTTCTGCAGATGGGGGAGGCAGCGATGGTGTAGGTCTCGTTCTGGTGTTGCTTGTATTTAACTAAAGCAGTTATTGACTCCTGCTGTGACCAGTTGCTTCGTGATGGTACGGGTCACTCAGATGAAGAGGCATGCAAATGACTTTGGGGTTTCACTACTTGCACTGCACGCTGAATGTATAGCCAGGATGAATTGCCAACACACATTTCTGGATGTCACTGTAGTATCTGGGCTCGTGATCGTTAAAACTCTGTTTGCAGCAGGAAGCTGTATGGAAAATGCTGCCTGTGCTGCCAGCGTGGTCTTGGGGAGAAACTTGGAACTGAAAAAGTTCTCCTTCCTTTGACTGTATTTTCTGCTGTCCTATCTCACAATATACCCAGAGGTGCATGAAAATGATTAAAATTCTGATTACTCATATGAACAATGTGGAAAAGAACAGCTTTGGAATTAAAATTCAGAGAGAAATTGAATCCCATAACAGAGTCTGCATCTATATTCAAGATATGCTAATATGCTGTTCCATGAGATCTTCGAATTCAATCAGGAAATCACCTAACAATAAAAGCCTAACAATATATACAGAAGAGAAGGCAAGTGAGAAAGCCAGTTGATGGCATTGATAAAGTCTCGGCACAGATCTAGACAAACCTGATTGATAGCTTATTTTTAAAAGATTTTTAGACATTAATCCAATGCAAGCGTTTATGCCTGGTTTCTTTTTGTTACCTCTTGCTTGGTGTTGGCACAGTGAATGAACACAGTCTCTCTCTGGCTTTTGTTTTGTTTTTTTTCCTTCTTCCCCTCTCCCTCCCCCCCAGCATGATCTTGAAGTTCTGAAGGAATGAGCTGGTCTAGACAAAGCAGTAGCTTTCTAATTTATTTTATTTATTATGTAACCGAATGTAATTGCTAACACAAACCCAAGTTATTACTGGCTGTTGTGCTTAGTTAACGAGCACAGACCAATTCAAGTACAGCTCCAGTTCTCATGTTTAGTAACATCACTTGGCTTTTTGATAGGCATGACAGGAGCTCGTTAGTTATTTCTTACTGCAGAGCCATGCGGTATTTGGTGTGGTTACAGGAGAAAACATTCGGAGCGCAATAGGTAGTGGCAGTGCCTGACTGCACAGAAGTCACTGGGGCTCGGTGCCTCGTGCGACTGTCTGAGTCCAGATGTTCAAATATCTGTGGGCAGTTAAGCCTGTTGATTATTGTGCACATTAAGAACTTGCGCGCATTTAAGTGTCAGGGCCTCCATCATTAGAGAGGTCGCTGTCATTGAATGACAGCCTCTTGTATAATTTTGCTGGCAGTCTTGCCTGAAGAAGCTGAGTGTTAGCAGCGGAGAAAAGATGTGCGTTGCCGGATGCAAAGATTGCTAATTGGCTGGTCCTATGGGAGATATCGAAGTTTTTTTTTTGCGGAGCTAAAGTATCTCCAGAAGATTTTTCTAAAGCGAAGAATGTCAAGTAATTGCCTTATGCAATATGCAAAGCACCTGATTGCAAACAGTCCAACCATTGTTCAGAGACCTGAGAGATCGCAGGGGTGCTGCACGCTGTCTGCAGGAAGGGGTGTGAGGGGAGGGACTGCTGGGTCACTGTTAAACTGTCAGACATTTAGCTATGGTCCATCAGATTTATGAGTTGTTCTTAATATGGGGGTTGAATAACCGAATTATTCAGAGGGACTGCCCTCTGCTGTAGTGTGGTGAGGGATTGCAGCTCACACTGCAGTGCTGCAGGTAGATGCAGTGAAAGTGCGTCATCTCCCAGTATGTGACAGCGTGCCGTGTTTTAGGAACCTGGAATTTTTGTAGGAAAATTGCTGTTTCCACTTCTGAAGCGCAGGATCTTGTACGCTGAACAGGTGCTTTTGCGCTGCCCACTCTGATCATGATGCAAATCTCCCTGGGGTTTGAATGCTCCTGTGTTCCACTGAGCAAAAGAAGTTTGCAAGCTGTACTTACAAAACTATCATAATTTCATCGTATCTATTAATTCTCATACCTGCTCTTTAAACACTCTCATTTACCTTTGGCAGCTATGTGACGTGGCCTGGCTTTTTCTAGAGTCACTTAGCTACCTTTCATGCGAAAACGTGGTTTGTGTAAGAACTACCACATTTTTTGGCATGTTTTTCTGGCAAATTTTGAACTGTGCATTCATCTCTCTGGCAACCCAGGTAAGATAAGACTAATTTCCAACCCTCATCCATAATTAAAAATCATCAAAGTTCAATCTTCCCTAATGACTGTAATCCATTGCGCTGCATCTTCTCACTGGTAAATGATTCAGTAACAAGGTTTTGTGTTCATGATTGCCCTTGTGTCGCTTGTTCTTCCTGGTGCTTTCCGGCAACCAGAAGTGTGAACACTGACAGAAAAAGTGAAAAGCTCTTTATTTATTACTTGCTCTAACACCTCAAAAGCATGGGAAACCTTACAATGAAAGCCTGTTCCTCCGCAGGTTGTTCTGCTGGCTAGATTCCTCTCCCACATATCAATGTGTCTCTCAAACTCCAGGAAGTTTTCTTGCCTCTAGAAATTTGCACGGCCCGATATTGGTTGGGTTTATGTTTGTCGCCACGAAGATTAAGAGAACCTGTACTGCCTGATACAGGGGTCTATAGTGGCAATTGGTAGTATTTAAATCCTGACCGGCCACTCATTTCTAATGACTGCTGTGCCTGTGGAAAAGGAAATTGAAGATATCCAGCTGGACACTCCTAAATCCTATACTCTGTTCTATTTATAAAAGTCATTCTGAGCTTATATGGCGCAGAAGGACAATAATATTCCAATATCAAACAATAAACTGTACCCTGGCTAGTCTGCTTGAGGCCTGGGGAGCACTCTGTCTAAAATGTTTGCATTGTGGAGGAGCGCAAAGTGCATGTGTGGTCAGCAGCTCTGGAGGCTGCTTTTGTGAATTATGTTATGAATAAAACCCCTTTAGTACTTGAGAGCTTAAAATACGTTGCTGCCAGTGCTCATTTAGGGTATGGATGTGGAATACGTCACCTTTGTGTGCTGCTGCGGGTGTGTGGGGGAGAGAAAATAATTTATTTTCATGCTTTCAGGTCAAGGAGAGACCTCGCTGCAGGTAGCATCTACCCAACTGTGAGAGTCTGCCTTGCATCAATGAACTAGGGCCTAACCTCATACACCAAACACATGCGGTCTGGAAGTCCCTTATGTTTCATTTTGAAGTACTAATATCTCAATTTAAATTGCATATAAATAACCTACACTCTGCAAATATTCATGGCTGACTTGTCTGAGAGTATGAAACAATCCTACTGGCATGTTTCATTTGCCTTTTTAAAATTTTTTGATACTTGGTTTCTGGGAAGGTATTAAACAGCTTTTGGATCTTCTAAAATAAATCCAGCATGGCCCTTTTAATTCTTTGAATAATTGCAAAGAGATTTGAAATTCTTTATGGCATGAGCATTTTCCCAAGACTACATAGACATTACCTGATTTTTAAGCCAATCTGATTTCTTTATCCAGGTTTAACAATTATCTTAATTCACGTACCAGACTGAGGTTTCTTCATAAAAATATGAATCAGATTATGTATTTGGGAAACTATATGGAATCTTGCACATGAGTTTTGCACATGCTTTTTCCTCTTTTCCTAAGGAAATAAAGCACAGGAAGTTTGGTATCTTCCTTCTCCTTCCCCTACATCCAAAGCAGTATGTAATACATGGGCCCATTTCACTTAAACTTTAGGAAACGGAAAATTCTGCTGCTCACAAAGCTACCTATTCTCATTATCTTTCCAGCCTGTGGAAATGGGAGAGTGATTGATGCTAACATAATCTTAAACACAGGACTTGTAATGTTAGTACATGGAGGACTTAGATGCTAGTAACTGGAGCAGTGCGAAGAGTTGCTTTTGTTCAGCCTCAGTGTGATCATTCAGACCCAGACTTAGTTTCATGTGAGTCTGAAGAATTAAACCATGTATTTTTTCCTTGCATCATGAGATTTTTTCTATTATTTTGAAGCGTGGTTCTGCTATGGTTGAAATTTTTGCTCAATGGTTGAGTAGAGAAAATTCAGGCACGTCAAGTCTTGTCTTTCAATTTGGGGTACTTCCTGCTGGCCCAAGGATGCTCAGAACTCCAAATTTAAGATACTTGAGAGCAAGGATGTTCTGATATATGTGATGCTTCTTTCTATACCTCCTTCTCTTTCTTAAAGTCAATGGAGTCTAGTCGTGTTTCTTCTGCACTGAACTGGGAAACCAACTCCAGGTCTCATCATGCCCAGATATTTTTTGTTCCTCTATTTGTCCCAGGGCACCCGCTTCTCCTATTGGATCAAACATCGTGCTGGACACGCGCTTGCTGGAGCAGTGCCTGACACACACAGGTTATGCTGGACATCCTCCGAGTTGCCAAACAGCATTCAATCCTGATAGTTTTGCATGGGAGCTGGGAATTTCAAGGGCCTCTGCCATGGTGGAACATGGTTTTCATCTAATCATGCTGAGTGGGCATCCCTTGCTGTTAGAGATGCAGGGGGGGAGGAGGAGGAGGGAGTGCAAAGTATGGATGGTGGCTTTTGGGATTCTTTGGTGCTTAAAACTTATGACTAGGGTAATTAACATAAAAAGGGCATGTGTGAAGGGGGGAGGTGGATCTGCTGTCTCAGTGGTGTTGGAGGATGGGTCTCCAGTTCATAAAGAAAGAGCGGCTCGTCCTGCTGCCTCAAGGCTATGGCTCCTTGGACCAGCGGGGCCAAGAGTCTGGAAGCAGCTCCTGGATGCCTGGATCTCATCTTGAGTCTAGGTTTAGTCACCAAGGCTGTGTGGATGATCTGCACACACGATCCTCCCCTTTGGGATGGTTTGGCCCCTTCTGAAATCTGATTGACTTGATACCGGTATTATATATCCATATAAGTAACCTATCATATCTGCTGTTATATTGTTGATAAGTTGCTTCGCTAATAAGTTTGTAGTAACCTGTAATAGTATATACCTACTTGGTTGTTGCTATTACTGGTTGTTGCTATGTGATTGGTTGCTACTAATATTAACTGCTGCCATACTGTTGATTGGTACTGTGTTATTGATTGCTGATAGTAATTTGTAATGGCTTGATCTATATATTTGCTTTATTAATCATAGGTATATTTGCTAGTGGTGATTTTTGTGGTATTTGTGGTAATCTGGAATAAAGTAAGGAGATTTAGAGGATAGAAGTCTCTGTCCTTACGTATTAAGGAATCCTATGAACCCATGGCTGATGATCTCTATACACCCACAGACCGGGTAACCCTTTAGGTCATGGCGGGCCCTTCTCTGCAGTTGTGTATGTTGTGTAGATGCCGGTACGTCCCTTGCACAGCTTTGTGCCAGGCAGGCAGGGCTGGATGGCTCGGGGCAGTGTGTGCAAAAGTCTGGTTTCTGGGCAGTTTGGAGCTGGCCACTCTCGGGGTTTTCTTGGTTTTGGTTTTTTTTTTTTTTGGAGATGAGAAAGTGTAAGTACGTAGACATGAGTTGTGCTTTCCCCTGTAGCTGCAGGCCAGGGAGCAGCACTTAGCCAGCTTTATTTACTACTGCAGACGTAACTTGAAGCTTTAGCGGGAAAATCCTCCCACAAATGCTAGGCGAGATTCATGTTCATCTGCTCTGTCATAACTAAGTCTTTCTGTTGGTGTTTTCTGTCGAGGTTAGCCAGAGCCAATGTGTTGAGCTGTACATATGGAGACTTGCACGAAATGTAGGCTCTGTGAATTTTAGTTCTGAGTCTCAAACAAATGAGTATGGTTTGTTTCCCTGCTATCTCCCAGTGGTTTGTTTATTCACCCAGGATGCACAAGATCCTGTTTCAGATCTGTATTTGAGGCAGGCTTTGAACCACAATATGTCCCTTTCTGTAGAAGTAAACCCTATGTGTTAGCTGCTGAAAGATGGTCTCTCTTGCTTAGTTATGTGAAGCAGAACAACTATTTACTGAGGCTGTGAAGGAGGATGAGTAGTTTCTAGGCTGGGTAAAGGTAATCACCTGGGATAGGGTAATGCAGGTCATGGCTCCAGGGGTAAACCAAAGTCATCCAGAGAGGGATTAAGAAATAGTTGAGAAAGCTTTTAGAGTTGCCTTTTGAGGACAATTTTAGAAGAAAGTGGGAAGAGAGTTTGGCTCAAATGTCTTCTGAACTGATCAAGTAGAAAAGGGTTTTGAACTGAGGTGGCACTATTAGCTCAGGCAATTCCCCCTGCTGAATATCTTCTGCTTTTATTGACTATAAAACCAAAATGTTTTATTTCACCTGGAGTAAGTTTCTCTCTTCCCCTCAGTAAGTGTCATTGGTTTGACTAACAAACCAAAGAAATCAATTATTCTTGCAGCTTTGTGCAACATGCTTCACTCCCCTACCAAAATCACTTAAGAGTGTTTAAACTGTGGTGAAAATAGCATGAGGCTATTTGCACTAAAATGTAACATATGGTAGACAAGTCGAATATTGGGAAATAGTATTATTGCTCATGTCCAACAGCTGGAGAACTGTATTACCATTATATGGTTGGTTACTTCCTAAGGGATTCAAAAACTTCTCATGGCAGAGATCTCCAAAGCAAACGGCTCTCCCCTGACAGCCCAGGACCATGATGTTTAAAGGTCTATGCAATATTAGTAGCCTTGGAGCAGATTGTGTCAATCGTTGTATAGTCTTCTTGCCTAAATTCAGCATCACAACAGTTGCTTTGAGAGGTGTTCACATAACTAAGTGTACTGTTGGGAGAAGACTTGATGAAGATGGAGCCCTGGGTATAAGGTAAGAACCCCCCCCATACCTTCAGGTAGAAGACCAAAAGGAAGGTGAAGGCTTCTCCAACCTGTGTGATTTTGTGTACGATTACCTGCCCTATAGGCAACTGGTATTTGTTTACTCATGTATGCAGGGAGATGATGGTTTTCAGAGACAATCCTGCCTCTTAGCCCCATGGTATCCAGGGCGCAGGAGCTCAAGTATGTTGATCTGTGCTGGAAAATATTATAGTCGAGCTCCATCTCCAGGTTAGCCACACCTTGCTGAAAAGGAGAAACATCTTGGGACAGAAAATAGATGACGGCCATGTATCCCTTGGCATACCTCTCCCTGGTTTGGGGATCCTAAATCAATAACAGGCAGGAATGCAGAGATCTTGTTATCAAGCATTGGATAACTGGATTTATAAAACCAGCGGCTTTTCAGCTTTGTGCGGAAGGCCTTTGGGGAGGGGAGGTAGTTCTGGTTCAAAGTGATGAAAATTATAAACGCTTGTGGTCCAAGTGGGCACCAAAAATGCTAAGGGGATTGGAAACTAGCCTTGGAGGTAAAGTATAAACTATTAAATTGGACTGTAGAGATCTGGATTGCAATGTTACCATCTTTTGAAGTGTTCCCATTGTATCCAGGGTTGCGCATTGGACCTGGTTCAAGATGTATCGAAGATACCCTTTGTCATAATGACCAGAATGCTTTCAAATTCAGTGCCTTGTGGTTATTGCATGTACAAAAAGGCCACTTTTTCTAAAAGAGAAGCAGCTAAAAGGGTAAAACACTTGTGGGTGGAATGGATATTTTTTTAAAGATGCCATGTTAGATACACACAGCAAATATATACCATGTACTGAAAAGGCCTTTAGGAATCTGAAAGTTTGCTCTCTGGGCTTCCTTTATAGTGAGTAGAAGGAGAGAGACACAACAGGGAAAACTTGTCCAACTTCACAGAGGAAGAAATTACTGTCTTCAAGAAACACAAGTATCAACACTTTGCAAAAACCGCAAAGCATTTTCAGAAACCGTAAACCTGCTGAAAGTCGAGCCAACGCTTATGATGCAAAATGAACTTGGGGGGATGGTGGTGATGAGAGGGGGGGGGGATAATCCTGTAACAGAAAATCCAGCATAATTTTCTGTATCACTTTCACATGACGGAGCTTTGACAACTACTTGTATTGGAGCCTTTCTCTATGAAGGGAAAATGGTATTAAAATCTAGTGTCAATAAAAATGTTTAGAGGGAAATGATAAAACGAATTGTTAGGCCCAGGTACCTACCATCTACTCAAACCCCACAAAACCTCAAATATTAAATGACCCAGTCATTAAAGCAGTAGATAATTCTTCATTTAGGTTAGTATCGGAGGAATTAATTTAAAGAGAGTTCAGGGGACTGAGACATTGCAGACCACTAAGTCTTGCTTCCAATAGTTGTAAACCAGTTGGAAGTAGGACAGTATTGATTGATAAATGTGATATGACAAAGAAAATAATACCTCCTGAGAGAAGTAAATAATAAATTAAAAAATAATCTTGTGTAAAGGCAATCCAGGTATTCCCTACCAGAAGGGAAGCAGAGTGACTAAACTGAGATCTTGAGTCCTTCCCCCAGTGACTCTACAGGGAGCCTTAAGTTAGTGAACCATGTGTGTCTCCTGTTTGTTCTCCTCCCTTCATGTGTTGGTATCCAGAGAGAGGAATGGGGCCGTCGATATCAGTCACCCATTCAATTGTATTTGCACTGGTTGAATTTCAGGGCAGATCTGGTATCTTCTTTGAACCTGTTCTACTAGAAGCGTTCCTCTTGGAAAACCATTAGGTAATGCATTAGAAAACAATAAGGAGATCTGGATTTAAGTGGAGTATGTTGTTGCTCTGCAATTTTAATCAATTAGTCATTTTTGAATTTAATTTTGTTGCAGGAACTGAATCGTTCCC
This sequence comes from Aptenodytes patagonicus, assembly GCF_965638725.1. Taxonomy (NCBI): domain Eukaryota; kingdom Metazoa; phylum Chordata; class Aves; order Sphenisciformes; family Spheniscidae; genus Aptenodytes; species Aptenodytes patagonicus. Next base: position 71,223,170 of record NC_134955.1, read on the forward strand.
CAATCAACAGCATGGTGCTCCAGGATTAATCTAACGTTTTTCCTGGAATGAGGCTGCACCAACAATTCATACTCTGCAGGTATGGCTGCAATACCTGATGAGGTGCTAACTGCAATCGGGTGAGAACACCGAGGAATAGATGCTTAACAAACTGCCTAATCAAAACTCCATTATACTCTCAGAATTGATGAGATACTGAGTGCTTCAATTAATACTGGGTATTTTGTAGAAATCTTATGTGTTTTATTAATTTAGCAACAATTCCTAGCAGATGACTATCAGTAGGAGTTACAACAAAAGTGCTGGGGTGCTCAGAACTTGTTCAGAGGTAGATTTAGGCATAGCTAGAGTCTGGGTGTTTAACAAAACATCTATTATGCATTATTCCCCCACATCTACAACTAGTTATATCTTAAAAGATGAAAGCGTTGGTATTCTTGACTCATGCAAGTTTGATCTTTTAAATGATGCACACTGAGAATATATATTAATCTGAGCACTGAGTGTACTTAAGCAGAAAATATAAATGTAAACACCTTTGTATGTGCAAGACATGCAAACTAAAATGCCTATTTGCATAGCTAAATGGAGGAGTTACAGCTTAGAGATACTGCAAATGTTTTTGTATCTGCATTCAACAGATGCATTAGTTTCCATTTTTAAAAAAGAATCTGTCTATCTCAAGTAGTGTAAACAAATCTGCTGTACATTTTTATTTTTACAGAAATAATCAAGACTTACTTTGGAAAACTCTTATTACATTTGAGCCAGTACCGGAGCTGATACTCAAAGATATTTCCATGTCAAATAGATATTTTGGGTTGTTAGTAGTTTTATGATCTTAACTTTCATGCTGCAATCTGGCATATGTGGATATATGTATATTTGTCTCAATGCAGGAACATGTGCTTAGAATGCGGTTTGGCATTTTGGGGAACAGATCATGACATCTCACTCTTTGTGGGGTGCCCGCATCAAGATTTGCTCATTACCCAAAACCTGGCACTTGGTTTTCAGAGAACTTTGGGTGCTTCTTGTGCACTGTCAAACTTCCATTACAGAAATCAATTGCCAATTGTCCAACTGCCTTTGTGGATCTTCATCTGGTCTTCCAAGATTATGATGCTTTGCTAGTTAAGGACAATTTGCAAATTGGGACTTCTCGGTAAGTAAAAATCAAAGTCCGTTGACTCCAAATCCATGTAATCTGAAGAAACATTGAATTTCTGAAGCCTTTGACAGAGGTAGTCTGAGGCTTATCTGTTGAAGCCAGAAGGCCCCTTTATTTGAAAAGAAACTTCCTTTTTCCCTTCCTCTAATCTGCTTTCGCTGTAAGTTGCTGTTTCCAGCAACTGAGCTGAAAAGAAAACTGAGCCATTGGTCTGCACCCAAATATGATGATTTAGATGCCTAAGTGCAACGGATTTTTGTGCTGAATCTTTATTTGGAAGATATGTCTAAATGTAGTCCAGTGTGTTGGTTTTGGCTGGGATAGGGTTAATTTTCTTCCCAGTAGCTGGTACGGGGCTGTGTTTTGGATTTGTGCTGGAAATGGTGTTGATATCACAGGGATGTTTTCGTTACTGCTGAGCAGTGCTGACACACAGTCAAGGCCTTTTCTGCCTCTCACCCCACCCCACCAGCGAGCAGGCTGGGGGGGGCACGAGAAGTTGGGAGGGGACACGGCTGGGACAGCTGACCCCAACTGGCCAAAGGGATATCCCACACCATATGACGTCATGCCCAGCATATAAAGCTGGGGGAAGAAGAAGGAAGGGGGGGACGTTTGGAGTGATGGCGTTTGTCTTCCCAAGTCACCGTTAGGCGTGATGGAGCCCTGCTGTCCTGGGGATGGCTGAACACCTGCCTGCCGGTGGGAAGGAGTGAATGAATTCCTTGTTTTGCTTTGCTTGTGTGCGCGGCTTTTGCTTTACCTATTAAACTGGGGGAGTGAGTGAGTGGCTGGGTGGGGCTTAGCTGCCAGCTGAGGTTAAACCACGACATCCAGTATTAGCAGTCTAAGACTGAGTGAAAGACAGTTTCTTCTCGGTTTTTTTCTTTCTTGATTGACATAAGCCTCTCCCTACTGAAAATCCCCTCTCAGTTTTGGAGCTGTGCATGTGGTATTTAGGCACCCGGCCCTCCCCAGTTAGCATAAAGGGAATCTGGTGATTTGACTTGGCATCTGATTTCCATACCAGGAACCACTTGCTTTTAATTTGGATGCTACTTCAAGAAAGTCTAAGTGCCATTATAGGCCTAATATTTTTTCTGAAATTAATTTTTCCATCCAAATAATAAACTGTACACTTGCTCCCTCTTCACCACTCTTTTAGAAAAATATACGTTGGGTGACAAACACGTGGTTGCATATAGACATGATTGATGCAGTTTTTTCAGTTGATTTAAAAACACAAATAGTCCCATCTTAAATGTTGCCCAGGCAGGAGTAGGCCCAAAAGGAAATCAGGTATAATCACTGTAATACTTCTTGGGCATGAAAATAAAAGCCATCCCAACATTGTCAGTATCACCTGTCAAAATCATAAATCTAGTTTGTTAGATGTCAACTTTGTTAGATGTCAACTTTGAAGCTATTTCTTATTTTTTACAAAGTCATGATGTTGATTCATTCTTACAAAGCCTGCCTTTTTAGTAGCACTATTCAAAACTTTTGGTTTGTAGATGGCTTTTGCCAAGGCTTGTAACTTCTTTTGAGGGACAGTCTGATTTTGACATATTGCTGGCAAAACACTTACCACTCTGGTATTTTTGTAGGTTTTGAAAATCAGAATTGTGTATTGGGTTATTCCTCATTGGGAACATCATACTGGATTTTTTTTTTACCCTTTGGCCTGAGTGTGGGTGATTCTGCAGGGATTAAAGCTCACAGAAGCACCGTTCTGTAAAGTCAGGCTTGTCCTCCTGCCTGAGCCGTCCCCTCATTGAAATTCATCCTTCAAAAAAAGCATTAGTTTGACTGATGTTATGATACAGTGCTTAGTTGCGATGACTCAATTTTTTTGAAAGATCATTGAAAAATTGGCAGAAAAGGGTGAAAAGATCCACAGAATGGCCTTGGGGCTGTGGAAAATGCATTATAGTAAAAGACCGCAGGAACACAATCTGTGTAGTCCATCAAAAAAGGAGATTAAGGAGACTTGATCTGTCTAAGTGACTTCCTGGTGAGGATATATTGGCTCCTAAAGTTGTCTTAATAAAGTGAAAAGGGAGAGAAAGAACCAATAGTTGGGAGCTGAAGCAATAAAAATTCCAACACGAATTAGACCCATTTTTTTTTATAGACTAATGTGGTTAACCGCTAGAGTAAGTGTTGGCCTCTACTGATGTCTTCCTAGCATTAGTGCAAAATCTGTTTTTAAGGTATACTTTATCCAGAAAGTAATTATTCTTCAGTCATGTATAATCTGTTAGGCTCTATGTAACAGCAGCTGGATAAAATATAATATACAGGATTTTGTTAGAGGACTTGGTGGTCACTTGTGCCAGTAAAAGTATGCAATTTATTAAAGGAATTACACTTATGTTGGGTCAGACCTAAGATCTAAATCTCCCTTCCCCAGACAGGCTGAGGGACACACAAAAGCCATTAGAAGTGGGGAAATAAAATGATTTATCTATTAGTGTTGGGGGGGTTGTTTTGAACTGACCTGTTGGACCAGTACTGGGTGGCAAAAGTATGAAGTTTAGCTGTAACGGAATTTCTAGGCGAGAGAGACACTGGAAAGAGATTTGAGCCATGAAATGTTGAAATACAAAACCTAACAAGTTGTTCCCTCTCTGTGCTCTGGCCTTAGGAAATAGACTCACTTTGAAAGAGGGCTTTAAATTCTCTTGAACTGCTTTCAAGGAGACAGAGGCGTGATGCAAGTTAACACCTTTTGCTTTTACAAGCATGCCACAGCTTTTGGAGTCTGTCCTATAGCTTCCAAGTCCTAGAAGCTGACTGACTGCCTTTGCACTTGTGTATTTCATTGAATATGCTTTTAGCGCACAGCAAAAAATCATGACAAGATGTTATTAAGAATCTGATGTGTTCTTTGTTAGAACCATTTTCTTGGAAAACATTGTTTCCCCAGATTCAAAGCTTTTAGAGAAACCTTCCAACTCCAATGAAATTTTACTAAAATTGAAAAGAAAGAGGGACTTTTTGCTTCCTTGCACTTGATAGGAAGTTATATAAAACACCTCAGAAAAATTAGTATGAGGAAAAAAGCTGAAGTTTTCTATTCTATGTCACATTACCCCACATTGTTCAATAAGCTTATTTTGTGGGAGTGTTGAGCATGATGGAAGCTCTTGCCTGTGATGGTGATCATGAAGCAGAGGATGATGTACAGCCAATGGAAACACTCTTGCTTTGCCTTAGGTAGAACCGCAGGACTATGGTGGAGTTTGGGAGTTTTTTACTCTCAGGTTAAGCCAATTGCCAATAACAAAGTATTTCACAGGTGGCAAGGAGTTTGGAGAAAGTAATTTCCTATAATACTGATAGAGTATCATTGCTTTTGGATTCACAGAATACAGACCCAGCTATCATCTAATCTGAACTCTGTAGATGACAGTTTTAGTGACCTCTCTCTGTATTAACCGTAATAAAATCAACCCTGTCTTCATCACATCTCAAGTCCTCAGTCTTCCCTTAGTTAATAGGCCTTTGGCTCCTCTCTCTAAAGCAAGTTTTCCTAATTTTCATAATCCTGTAGTCATCCTTGTGACTCTCCTCTAACCTCTCTGCTTTTTCAGTATCTTCCTGGTGTGCCAGCTGTAAGAGTTACAGCTGTGCCTGCTGCAGGGGGTAGTTGGTCTCTCTGTTCCTGCCCTCCATGCCTTTCACCGGCACTCTCCTCCTAGACCCAGTGTCATCCTATGAGGTCATGACTAGTGGGCTGAGAGGACTTGAATCTTTAGGTTGACACCAGTTGTCTTTTTACAACGCCATCCTGGCTCCTGACAGTAGGAGCCATGATCTTTGTTCATATTTGCATGAGTCTCTGCTGAAGAGCCGTGATGTTACCTCCATCCCTCATTACCAGGCAAACCAGGCTGGCGTGAAGCTGTACACCTGCCCAGTGAGGTAGACATGGGAAACTGCCTAAGCTCCCCATGGAAGTCCTGTGACTGCTTCTGAGCATCAACCCAGCGGCAGCTTGCCTCTAGCCATCTCACACTTCTCAGTGCTCTGGGACCTGCTGAGAACCATCACGAGCAGGCCCAGAGAGCTCCTGTGATACCAAAGTATGTGCCCAACAAAAGAGCACTTAGTAGGGGACCTTAATTGTCTTCCTACTTTCTGTGTTTAGGGTCCTTCAGGGGTGATATTACCACCTTGGGGGTTACCCCTGCTCCCCTCCTCTGTTGCTAGAGGGACTTCACAAAGGCTTGCTCGGTGCTCTGAGCCTGTGTTGGCGGAGGTTGCTGTCCACCTCCCGCAGCAAAGAAACCTGCAGAGCTGCATGAAAAAAAAGTGAATCAATATGACTTTAGGAATAATGTAATTGTAGGATTAGAGGTTACAGTCTGCACTGCTGGGGAATAGGTAATATTTGAAGGCTCATTACCCTGCCATTTTAGGAAGGAAATCTTGGGTCTTTGGTACAGTGAGGAATGTTATTCCCAGACACCTACTCTATTCTCTCTATTTCTGTTTTTTTCTCTTGAGTCCTGGTATGCTGTGTCTCAGTGTTGTTTGGTTTTTGGTAATGGAAATTTAGACACCAGCAATTTTATTTGTCTGTATCAAGCTACACTTTGCATTTGTGGAGAACACAAGGCAGATCTGTCTGTGTGTTTATCAGGTGCAACCAAACGGATTCTGTAAAGGATCTGGAACTTGTGTCCCTTGAGCTTCTCCATTAATCTGCTCACCAACAATAAACACCTCTGTGCTGTGGAGCTGGTCAGGTGTAAACTAATTGTAGAAAGTCAAGTACAGGGTAGTTCCACAGAGACCAGTACAGTACAGCAGAAGGCATTAAAATGCTAGTTCATCCCAGATGAAGATATGTGCTGTTAGCTACGGCCTCTGCCTCCGCTTACTGCAGGCATCATTACATGGTGTCCCTTGCATTTATTTCTGAGTGGGCCATATACTTTACTTTTGGGGAATGAAAGCATGGAGTCAAAGATATTAAAGCAGAGCATGAGAAGATATAGGGGAAGAAAAACTCTTGATGGATAGGGAAAAAATGACATCTGCAGATGAACCTTTCATTAATATGAAACAATCTGTGGAACCCATTTCTTTTTCCTAGATCTTTTTCCAGCCTGGCTTAACTTGCAGTTCTCATAAAACTGGAGATGGGCAATTTGGTTTATTGGTGATTCAAATACTAGCAGAATAGGGCTGTGTTTGCCAGTCCACAAACTTCACAGACATTAGGCAATACCAGTCTGCTGTATTATTTCTGCTGGAGAGTCACTTTACGAAAAAGCAGCAGCTGCTCACTGAAAATACACATCTTCTCTTGATACTGTAAGCAAAAAGCTGCCTTTTCATCATTAAATGCTTCATACTGTTAACAAAGCAACGTGTCTTATTGACAAAAGTGCTATATTATCGCTGTCACTCTATTGCCTCCAGTGTTGAAGTATTCTCTTGTACTGGTTTTCCATGCGAGACCTTTGACTTCAATAATGATACCTTTTAAGTAATTAAAATAGAATTAGAGCCTACTGATACTATATCCTAATGCACTACAGCATCAATACCTCATCGTGGAGCATGCCCTCAATTCGCTTTCCTATAAATCCTCTTGTTGGCAAAAAAATATCTTTGCATTGAGACCTCTGAATGATTAATTCACTATTTAAGAAAGAATGTGCAAACTGTAGAGGTTCTACCTAAAGCAGTTTATTAATGCAGGTAGCAAAAACTTCCTGGTGAAATCCATGGAGAATATACTGCATGTGGGTTTTTTGGGGTTGGGTTTTTTTTTTTTGATTTACTGTCAGTACCCCACCAAGGGATCATGAGAACACATCTTTGAGTGAAGGACCTTGCATGCAGCTAAGGTTCTCCCAAAATGATGTGAAAACCCAGAAGTGTATGCCTCACATATGTTTTTTATATATATATATACACACACACATATACAAATGGTGGTAGCTTGTGGGGCTGATGCTGGGGACTGTCTCTGCACAGGGGTGAGGGTGGGGCATGAAACCAGGTTTGGTTGTGTTGGTTTTATCCACTAAAAACCTTGTAGCTCTACTCTCAGGCAGTGATGCTGCATATACCTTATCTCCCTAATTTGCTCTTGGAATCCCTATGCTTTGATCATCCTGTGGGCGCACACGCTGCTTTACTGCTGGGGCATTTTTTTGAGGTGTGGTTCAACCCAGTTGTTATCCTGGGCACTAGGAGCACCAAGGCAGCCTGAGCACCAAGCTCCACCTTGTCCCTCCAGTCCTCTGACACTACTCCAGCACATTTGGACTACCGTAAGGCTCCCCGTGTTTGCATCATGCAACCTTGTCTCATGCTTTTAAAACCCCATCGTGGTGGCCTGCAATACAGCCCTCACTTTAACACTAGGCATTACAATGAAATAATTGCAGAAGTATTGAAATTACGTTCGCCGTGAGGGTGCTACATGGGATCCAGGTAAGAGCTGCGCATTGCTCCAGGGAGGGCCAGCTCTGAGCTGCGCTGATGTAAATCACTACAACATTTAGCGTGGCACCAGGGATTGCTTCCAAGGGCAGATGCCTTTAGCAATGTAGACACAGCTATTGTTAGACTGCCCTGGATTATTAACCTTTCTTTTTGCTATTGCAACTGGAAACTGTGTGATGCATCACGTTAGGTTATACCATCTTCTGCTCTGCAAAAGGCAATTATGGATACAGCCTTTTGTCTTTGCAGCTGAATAAGCTGGGGTTTCTAATAGTTCTGGGCAAATGAAAGAAACAGCCTTTTTAGTGGAAAATGTCTCAAGAGATATGTGCCCTGCATGTGCGCAGAGCTGAGGTAACGTACCTGTTAGCCTGAAGCTTTCCACAGGGATTTAGCAGATAACAAACCATTCACCGTTACAGTTGTGTCAAACTGTCAGAAAAAGCTGATTTGTTGAAACTGAAACTTCATGACGAAATGCCTTTTTTTGGGGGGGGGAAGTTAATGGGAGAAAATTTCCCTGCTCAGAGGTGGAGTTTTTCAGCAGACTAATAGCTTTAATGAGGCAGCTGAGTAAAGTGGGGTTCAAGCTTCAGGTTTTGATGTATTAATGGAAATCACTTTCTAGTTGTTTATTTGTTGGCTCTCATGACAACTGTTCTGTTATTTTCCTTAGGGTTAGCAGCAGACATCTTAGCTTGCAGCTTCCTAGACCCCTGCTTGCCATTGCTGTGTGTGGACACGTGAGCACTCTTCCAGTCCCTTGAACTGCACTGATGTATCAAGACGCGTTAAAAATGTACAGTAGTGTCTTGTGAATGGCTTGTAATTCTGCCAAATGACTGAAACATCTGGAAAGCTTCACTGAGAGCAAATATGGGTTGTTTATCCTGCTCAGCATCGAGTAAAACATGGTGTTAGCAGCTTGGTTTGCTACCTGTAGATCTCAGCTTGCCCCAAGCCCTCATACTTTGCTTGGGGTTTGCTGCTTAGAGAAGGACTTTCACGTGATGCTTCCTGGGGCAAGCTCCTTCGCTTTGTTCTCATCCCTCTGAGATTTCCAATCCCTTTTAATAACCATCTGTGATGGATGGTGCAACAAAAGAAGCCTCGGTAAATCCCTAAAAAATTAATGTGTAAGCAGTTTTCCAGAGGAGTGTAAAAAGAAAGGAAAGAAATATGATAGGCAAGGCATTAAAACAAATGGCCAGCAATTACTGATTTACTTGTTATTCTCTGCAATCATGAATCCAGAGGGTATGAACATGCTTTTAAATAGAATATCTGGTCCAGGAAATCTCTTCCAAATCCCTCCTGATTACAGGTTGTGATAGTGACTGATGATTCTGAATGGAAATGCCAATTTTTGCAAGTCTGTGACTGGTTGTTCAAGTTCCCTGCTATAACCAAGAGACACATGTAAGAGATTTACTGCTGCTTTTTTTTTTTCTTTCATTTTCTTTTTTAAAGATTTGATTATTGTGAGGTTACCAAGGATTTTAGAGAGAAAATGTGAACTGCTGTTTCCAAAGTAAATACTGCCAACCACCCATGCGCATGCCGTGCATACTTGCCTGCAGGTAGCTATTTATCAGTTCACATATTTGCTTATTTATTATTTTCACAAAACCTGAGGGGTTTTTGACCCAAGGTTAAAACTTCCAATATACCAGTGTATCAACATGTGTTAAAATGCACAGGGAAACAGATGGAAAGAGCAGTTTTTTGGGGGGCTAATTAAGTGTGCATTTCGCTTGTTCTTGCTTATGGATTTGCACGTTGGCTGTGCCTTGAGCTCATAACTGATCTGTGTGCTGCCCTGGGCTAGGTGCAGCAAAAATAATTCCTATCCTAAAACACAGCAATCCAGGGGAGGTGGTCTGCTGGGCATTGCTGTCTGTCCTGGAAGGACTTTTGTGGCTTCCTAGAACGTTTGTACCTCCCCCAAACACTATTCTTTCCTTGTGGGATTTGTGAGAGCAGCCTAACTTGACGTAGTGGGGATGGACAAGCCTTGAGCCGGCAACAAGGGTGAGAGCCAACGGAGATCACTGAGCAGGGAAGGGACTTCAGCTTCCACAGTGATTGATTAAGATCCCTCCCACACTGTTAATTTATTGGGTGCTTTTTCTGGCCTTCTGTTTTTGGAGACATTTACGGCTCTTTTAGTGTTCCTATGGACATCTAGTTGCTAGGGATTTGTGTTTTAATTTCAGCATGACTTCTCTATGTGGGTCAAAGCCAGTCCATTTCACCCTTCACGTCACAGAAGCTGTGGGGTAAAAACACTGACTTTGTCTCATGGTTTGCTGTGAAACCCTTAAGCAGGTGCTTCCATGGATCAGTCTGGTTTCCTGCACTGATGGCAGTAAAAATGTTGGTGCCACATCCATGCAGATATGTAGGCAGCCAACTCGTGCTGACACCATTTGGGGATTAGGCCAGGTACTTTTGTAGAACTAGGCCATAAGGCCTTACAGATCCCCAAACTGGTCTTCAAAAGAGGTGGGGAAAAACTTTCTGAGGCTCTAGGAGTGAAAGGTTTTTGGGTAACAAGTGCTGATAGTCACTGAGAATTAGGGAGAGAAGACCAAGAACTGTGCCCCAAGAGAGCTTGGTGCTGTGTTGCTTGGTCAATCAGTGTTGTGGGAAAGTCTATAAAAGGGGAGAAGAAGGTAGCATGGCTTCAAAATCCTTCTTGCTTACTAGTGCAATGCAGATGGGCAGCACTTTGATATGCTCTTGTGCCATGGTTATGATGCTTGTGGAAGTTGGCCGTCTCACCATGAAGGGAGAGCAAACAATTGGTGGGAACATAGGTAGGGTCTACACAGGGGTTTGAATTTAAAGTTGTATATAAATTTAATTGCAATTCTCTAAAGCAGTCTGAGCTCTCTGTTTGCTCAGCCCTTGTCATCTGGCGTTTAGCAATACTGCTAAAATGCAGTGCTGTAGGGACGCGGTGCCCATGCTAGCACTTATCAATCTAAGCGTGCCAAAATGACATGTCTTTATTTGAGGATGGCTCTGCAGTCTTTCCCAATGAAGTAATCACAGCACTTCTAATATAGTCATTTGATGCTGCGATATCATTTCTACAAGTGCAGGAAGGCAATACTTCAAGAAAAAATATAAAACGAGTGTGGTTCCCTCGTGTTCAGACTACATGAAGGTATATCTGCTATTTAATTTATTGAGTACTCAAGGGCACCTGGCAGAATAGATGTTCCAGTCCCAGCCCATCTGAAATAACAAGCCAGGAGAAGTCTCTGCTACTGATATGAAGTGTCAGGAAAGAAGAAAAGCCTGCAGGAAAGAGAGCATTACTGAATTTCGGCAACGTGCAGAGTTTAACCCTTCAGAGAATCTTCATTTCACTTTTAATCAACCATTCTTGCAGCAAGTTAGAAAGGAGGATTTTAGAGGAGACTGAACCCTGATGCTTGCACTGGACAGGAGGGCAGGGCTGCCATCAAACAGAATCTGTGCACACACCTTGGGGGTGAAAGCAAAATATACGATCAGCACCTTCCTCTTTACCATGAAGAAGCCAAGAAATTGAAGTCCACTGTTTTGCATGAATGCAAAAATAATCTGTACAAGGGAAGAATATGGGCTGACAGCTTATTCTTACTGGCAGAAAATCAGGCAGGTGTGATTTCTAAGTCAGGCTGACCTCCTTTAAGATGAGCTCCTCAACAGGAGCAGTGTGGAAAGGAGCATGAGGCAAAGAGAGAGGGATGGGACCAACAGGCTGCAGCTCTAGCAACAGCACATCTCCTTCTGAAGCTGCCAAAATGCCAAGTCGCAGACGAAGCTTCGAGTGAAATGCAAGGTGAAATTATGTCTTGCAGATGGCAGAGAAAGATGCACAATATCCAGAGTCTGATCTAGTTGCTACACCGTAATGGTCACAGGAGAAGGTGAAAACTAATAAGCAGTGCCATGAAAGAAGAAGAGGATGTATAAGACAACGGAGCATTTTCAAACAGTTGGCTACCCCTAAACATTTTATCACAGCTATGCATTAAGGCTAACCACCGGTGGCAAATGGCAGTAAGCTGCTTGTTCAGTGATGGATCATAGGTCCTGATTTAGAGACATTTTAGGGGGAAAGCAGAGTTACAACTGATGAGACGACAGCCCTGGGGTACTCTCACTTTGAGTGGTGAAAACCAGCTGAAAAGAAAGCAGCTGGCTCCTTTCTGGATAGCGATGGTGGGGTGGAGGTTTCGTACCACCCCATCACGTCAGGAACTAGGGCACCTTTTTTTTTTTTCCTTTCCTCGCAAGGCCTTTGAAATGTTTTTTGATTTTATACCCAGCAATAACAGCAGCTGCCATTCATCCGTGTTACACTTGAAGCGTGATTTAAGGGAAACATCAGGACGCTGTTTTGGGAGTGGAGGTAACGCAGGCTCAAGTGAGGTGTATGTCTAAATTTAACATCCTCAGGTATTTTTAAACAGGGCTTTGCCAGCTTTGGCCTTTATCCCCTGGCCTAATTCCAGTAACGTATATTCCAAAATTGCCCCTGGACTCATCTTTTGGTCTTCTACATCACCCTGTCCTTCATTGCTCCTTTCCTTCAGCCTCACCTCAAGGCCCTCCAGCTCTGTAATACTAAACACAAACTCTTTTAGGAACATCTCCCCTTTTCAGTATAAGTGCTTACGAACTCGAAGATGTGGACTTGAATCACAATAGATTTGATGGTTTGTTGTAATTTTTTTTTATTCTTTTTAAGTTCCTCTCTTTTTTTTTTCTACACCAGCAATTTTTTGCTTTCTCTCATGTTATCGTTCATGCTGTTGGGGGGAGAAAGGTGGCAAGTGATTTGGACCATGAATATGTTGAAGTATTATTGGTTGCTCCATGCTGAATTCAAAATTTAATGTGCAAACTTAGACTCTCCCTTGGTAAGCTGAAATCAGGCACTGAGGAGAAAGTAAAGGAATTTTATTTTCTGAGTAAAATACAAAACCAAGTAAATGCTGAGTTGTTTAAGGATATCATTGGGACCCAGCATCTGACCCAGTTTTGTGACCGTCAAGATGATGGCTGCCTGAACTTCAAGCTGAAGGGTTAAGAAGGAAAATTCATAAAACTGGTGGTGACCATCCTCTTGTTTGCACTTTTCAGTTCGCTTCTGTACCCAAAAGGCCTCTGCATTCTTAGAAAAGACTTTGACAAAGGTCGCTTGTTCTCCTACAATGAGTACGTGTGGAAGCGCACAGCATGGGACAGATCTAGCTAAGCTCTCTGGGGGCTCATTTAGGATGTGTCAGACAACTAAATGCATAGCTGGAGTTTGCATTGAACAGGAAAGTCCCACGCTGGCATATAAATATTCTGTCCTGTTTCTCCCCTCAAAGACAAGCACAAGCCAGATCTGCTGTGTTCTTCACCCTTTACTCCTCCAGTCTTTCCCTCCCTGGTACTGCTGTTTTCAAATGGGTACTTTGATTTCCTTTTCATCCTTTCACTGCCTGTATCAGATGTTGGGTCTCCTTGGGTTGTCAGTGGTCTAAGAAACCATGATACTGGTGATGAATGATTAACAAGAAATCAGAAAGTAATCTGATGTGCAAAGCACAATGGCAGAAGGATGTTTTTCTAAGTACCAGCAGGCAAACACTGGGGTAGGCAGTAAATAGTTGGTGGTCCTACCTGATGGATCCACGGGGGATGAAGCAGCTTGGCTTCCCAAGTGGGATTGCTAAGGGGCACTGGAAGGAGGGCAGGAAGGGGAGCTGGCTTTGCTGCTGCTGCAAGGCAGAGCTACACGGGTCTCGCTGTGGGCACCCAAGGAGTCACTAATGGGTAACCGGCAGCATAGAATCATAGAATCATAGAATCATTGAGGTTGGAAAAGACCTCTAAGATCATTGAGTCCAACTGTAAACCCAACACCACCATGTCCACTAAACCATGTCCCTAAGTGCCTCATCTACTCGTCTTTTAAATACCTCCAGGGATGGGGACTCCACCACTTCCCTGGGCAGCCTCTTCCAATGTTTCACCACTCTTTCAGGAAAGACATTTTTCCTTACATCCAATCTAAACCTCCCCTGGCACAACTTGAGGCCATTTCCTCTTGTCCTATCGCTTGTTACTTGGGAGAAGAGACCGACCCCCACCTCGCTACAACCTCCTTTCAGGGAGTTATAGAGAGCGATGAGGTCTCCCCTCAGCCTCCTCTTCTCCAGGCTAAACAACCCCAGTTCCCTCAATAGCATGGGAGCTATTCTTTCCTTGCTTGAAAAGGGGGGCAGGGAGACTGAAAATGGGAGGAAAAGTGAATCAATCTGATTGCAGCAGAGCTCTGCAATAATTAATGAATAATGTGCATTGACCTGGTTAGAGGGTTGTTTACTGCATGAATGCATGGATTTAGCTTAATAGGGAGCTGTAGGGGGAAAACCCTGAACAATCAGGAAGGGAAAACAATGACTGAGAAAATTCCTGTCTTCATTAAAACTTGAAGCTTGTTAAGAGACAACGTCAGGACGAGAAAATTTACAGGCACAGTTAATTTGACAAGAGAGGATGATATTGCACAGAAGAGAGGGAGCAGTAAACTCCGGCATCCCTTTTTCCACTGTGGAACCTCCTGATGGAGCCACTGGCATGCACAGCACCCTGTGCAAGGGGGGACTCACAGACTGGGACCTTGCAGTGTGTTTGCAGGAGTCTTTTACGTTCATCTGATCTACAAACATCTGACAGATGTTTGGATGAGGTTTCCTTAGGAAACTGGCTGGGGCCACTCCTGGGATGGCTGGATTTGCAAAACTGGCAGGATTTTGGAAAATCTGGATGCATGAAAGATTTAAGAGAATTTTCATCTCAGAAGGGGCACAGACTTGAGGCCTGCTACCTCCTGGGGGGGATGTTTAAAAAGGCTTAGAGAGGGTCAGAAATAGAGCTGAGTCTGGGAAGGAACTTTCTTTCACTTTAACTCTTTCTCACTGGGAGATGAGGGGTAAGAAAATTAGAGAATAAACATGAGACTCAGACATGAAAATTCAGATACTGTTGGGAGCAGATTATGCAGGAGGAAACTATAGGGACATAATTATCTCAGATACCTAATTAATGAGATGGGAGGGTCTGTGCAGGCCTACAGCTGTTTTGGTAGAGGAAGGAAAGGCTCGGAGGAAGGGAAAGGGAAGCGTTGCTCCTTGGAGGAAAGGGGAATTTCTGTGCAGTTGTATTGCTTTGGCGTAGGTAGGGCCTGTGGATATTTTGAGTGGTGGGTGGGAATTAGCAGACCTGGGAAGGGTAAGTGGTTCGGGAAAGTTTTGTGAGTAAATCCCACATGTTAGTACGAGAAGGGGTTGGTGGGCTTGAGGCAGGGCTGGTGGCTGGATGTGCTGAGACAGCCATGGAGGGACGGGACGGCACTGCCGGGGAGGTAGGTGGCAGTGACCTAAGCACGGGTGATTTCTGACTCTTTACTTGTGGGTCAGATCAAACATGTCCAGCCCATGACAGGTAGAGACAGGTTGGAGTATTGCAATGGCTTCTTCTGCTCTCAAAAACCTGTATGGCTTGTTTTTCTGTAGCTATACCTCCCGCTTCCATCATCTGACTCCAACAAGTGCCTTTCCTTCTCTTCAGACCTGGCCCCCTCTTTTTTTGGGGGAACATTAATAAATAATTTGCTGTAACATGAAGAGATGTAGGTTGTGGAAGCAAGTGCATGCTTTGTGGGCTTTTTTTTGTGACTGTCTAGCGGTGTGGTGCTTTTGAAAGAAAAGCTGGAGTCGTCATTTTTGTTAGATTAGTTGTGATGATTAAGGCTTTTTGATTGAGTACCTTTCTGGTGAACCTTTGTGATTAAAGTGAAAATCATTAACTGGGGCTTTGCGAGGCTTTTCTAAGATTTCAGAAGCCCTGACTGTACTGGGGAGGGAAAAAGAAAGAAAATGCCCTAGCTTGTCTTTCCCGCTGCACTAACAAGCATCTACAAACACAAATGTGTAAAACAGGCATCGCGCAGCTATTGCAGCTCTGAGTAAGAGTGGGCAGATGTGAAATTAAATTAGAGTTTAACAAGTCATCATGTGTCAGCAGAGCCTCAGTCGCTGCCTGTGTGTGTGAATGTTAAGCTCGCAGCAGAGACAGGTAATTTCCCGTGGCATAAGCTGCAAAGAGCAAGAATTCCGCTACATGAAATTACCCGGCTTTCTCGTGATCTGAGGGGATGCACACAGATGGCTTTAATGGCTCAGGTGCTGGGTGACAGCTCGCTGAG